>NC_090022.1:301835175-301915673 GCF_037176765.1 Anolis sagrei
ACTCCTGTTCTAGCAGAAATCAGTCTGTTCTGGTTAAGGAAGCAGATCTCCAAAAACAAAACACACAAATACGCTAATTCTTTCCCAGAGAAGGCTTTCCTTTCCGTTTTGTTGCAGCAGGATACAAAGTATATACAAAATGTACAAAGTTTACAGCACTCTTTGGCAGAGAAGGCTAGGACTTTGCAAAACTACAACTCTCATAATCCCGTTGCATGGAAAGTGGGGTCAAACTGCATTAATTTCACAGTGTAGGTGCATCCTTGAAAGTCACGTAAGTCCAAAGTTTCTATATACAGTCAGGAGCAAAAAGAAGAGGTTTGGAAGTTGTAGTCCCAGAAAGGGCTGCCTCTCTCTCTCTCTCTCTTTCTCTGTTCCAGCCGTTAAGCAACAAGCCACAAACCTGTGTTTAGTCTCTGATGTTGTGATTCTCGCTCGGGTTGTTTATTCTCCCCCTTCGTGGCTCAAGGGAGGCAGGGAATGTTTATTCCCACAAGTCATCAAAGGCCCAGAAATCCACTTTTTCTTATTCCCTCCCCGCATACCTTTCTCCCTTTCCTTCCCTTCCTTTTTTCTCCCTCCTTCGTTCCTTTCTTTCCTCTTCTTTCTTCCCTTTTCCTTTCTTCTCCCCTTCCTTTTCCATTCTTTTCCATCCCTTATTTTTCTCTTCCTCTTTCTTTTCTTTTCTTTCTTTTCTTTTCTTTCTTTCTTTCTTTCTTTCTTTCTTTCTTTCTTTCCTTCCTTCCTTTCTCCCTTCTCCAGCTCTCTTTCTGGCTCCTTCCTTCCTTCCCCACCTACACATGCCACCTTTCTTTCCCACTGACACCACAGATGGCTACTTCACCTAGTCCAGTGACACCACAGATGGTCACCACCTAGCAAAGCCAATCCAGTGGCATCACAGGTGGCCACTTCACCTAGCAACAGCCAACCCAGTGACATCACAGATGGCCACTTTACCTAGCAACATCAACCCAGTGACACCACAGAGCACCACTTCACTTAGCAACAGCTAACCCAGTGATATCACAGGTATCAACAGCCAATCCTTCACCTAGCAGCATCCAATCCAGTGACACCATAGATGGCCACTTCACCTAGCAACAGCAAATCCTCCATGTAGCAACAGCCAATCCAGTGACACCACAGGTGGCCACTTCACCAAGCAACAGCCAGCCCAGTGACATCACAAATGACCACTTTACCTAGCAACAACAACACAGTGACACCATAGAGTACCACTTCACCTAGCAACAGCCAACCCAGTGACATCACAGGTAGCAACAGCCAATCCTTCACCTAGCAGCATCCAATCCAGTGACACCATAGATGGCCACTTCACCTAGCAACAGCAAATCCTCCATGTAGCAACAGCCAATCCAGTGACACCACAGATGGCCACTTCACCTAGCAACAGCCAACCCAGTGACATAACAGATGGCCTAGCAACATCAACCCAGTGACACCACAGAGCACCACTTCACCTAGCAACAGCTAACCCAGTGATATCACAGGTAGCAACAGCCAATCCTTCACCTAGTAGCAGCCAATCCAGTGACACCATAGATGGCCACTTCACCTAGCAACAGCCAATCCTCCATGTAGCAACAGCCAATCCAAAGACATCACAGATGGCCACTTCACCTAGCAACAGCCAATCCTCCCCGTAGCAACAACCAATCCAGTGACATCACAGATGACAACTTCACCAAGCAACAACCAACCCAGTGAAATCACAGATGGCCACTTTACCTAGCAACAGCAACCCAGTGACACCACAGAGCACCACTTCACCTAGCAACAGCCAATCCAGTGGCATCACAGGTGGCCACTTCACCTAGCAACAGCCAACCCAGTGACATAACAGATGGCCTAGCAACATCAACCCAGTGACACCACAGAGCACCACTTCACCTAGCAACAGCTAACCCAGTGATATCACAGGTAGCAACAGCCAATCCTTCACCTAGTAGCAGCCAATCCAGTGACACCATAGATGGCCACTTCACCTAGCAACAGCCAATCCTCCATGTAGCAACAGCCAATCCAAAGACATCACAGATGGCCACTTCACCTAGCAACAGCCAATCCTCCCCGTAGCAACAACCAATCCAGTGACATCACAGATGACAACTTCACCAAGCAACAACCAACCCAGTGAAATCACAGATGGCCACTTTACCTAGCAACAGCAACCCAGTGACACCACAGAGCACCACTTCACCTAGCAACAGCCAACCCAGTGACATCACAGATGGCCACTTCACTTAGCAACAGCCAATACTTCACCTAGCAGCAGCCAATCCAGTGACACTACAGATGGCCACTTCACCTCACAACAGTCATCCTTCACCAAGCATCAGCAACCCTGTGTCACCACAAAGAACCACTTCACTTAGCAACGACCAATCCTCCACGTAGCAACAACCAATCCAGTGACATCACAGAGGGCCACTTCACCAAGCAACAGCCAACTCAATGACATCACAAATGGCCACTTTACCTAGCAACAACAACACAGTGACACCACAGAGCACCACTTCACCTAGCAACAGCCAACCCAGTGACATCACAGATGGCCACTTCACTTAGCAACAGCCAATCCTTCACCTAGCAACAGCCAATCCAGTGACACCACAGATGGCCACTTCACCTCACAACAGTCATCCTTCACCAAGCAACAGCAACCCTGTGTCACCACAAAGAACCACTTCACTTAGCAATGACCAATCCTCCACGTAGCAACAACCAATCCAGTGACATCACAGAGGGCCACTTCACCAAGCAACAGCCAACTCAATGACATCACAAATAGCCACTTTACCTAGCAACAACAACACAGTGACACCACAGAGCACCACTTTACCCAGCAACAGCCAACCCAGTGGCATCACAGGTGGCCACTTCACCTAGCAACAGCAACCCTGTGACACCACAAAGGGCCACTTCACCTAGCAACAGTCAATCCTCCACATAGCAACAACCAATCTAGTGACACCACGGATGGCCACTTCACCTAAAAACAGCCAATCCTTCACCTAGCAACAGTCAATCCTTGACCTAGCAACAGCAACCCAGTGACACCACAAAGGGCCACTTCACCTAGCAACAGCCAATCCTCCACATAGCAACAACCAATCTAGTGACACCACAGATGGCCACTTCACCTAAAAACAGTCAATCCTTCACCTAGCAACAGCAACCCAGTGACACCACAAAGGGCCACTTCACCTAGCAACAGCCAATCCTCCTTCACCTAGCAACAACCAATCTAGTGACACCACAGATGGCCACTTCACCTAAAAACAGTCAATCCTTGACCTAGCAACAGCAACCCAGTGACACCACAAAGGGCCACTTCACCTAGCAACAGCCAATCCTCCACATAGCAACAACCAATCTAGTGACACCACAGATGGCCACTTCACCTAAAAACAGTCAATCCTTGACCTAGCAACAGCAACCCAGTGACACCACAAAGGGCCACTTCACCTAGCAACAGCCAATCTTCCACATAGCAACAACCAATCTAGTGACACCACAGATGGCCACTTCACCTAAAAACAGTCAATCCTTCACCTAGCAACAGCAACCCAGTGACACCACAAAGGGCCACTTCACCTAGCAACAGCCAATCCTCCACATAGCAACAACCAATCCAATGACATCACAGAGGGCCACTTCACCTAGCAACAGGCTTTGTACATTGAGAACACAATATCATTTACTACTCTGGTAGTTCCATGGATCCAAACTTTGTTTCAGGTACAAACATTGTTTGCAGTTACATACACATAAGGCGCATTTGAAACGTCAATGCACTTTGAGTTTAGACTTGGATCCCATCTCCAAGGTCTCTCACTGTGTACCTTTATGCACTATGTACATATGCAAATAAACTGCATACATATATGCAAATATGCCAGGTATATATATGCCAATACACTACATACATATGCCAATGCACTGTGCACATATATATTTATGCAAGCACACTGTGCACATATATGCAAACGCATTGTGCACATGTATACAAATACACCATGCACATATATGCAAATACAGTGTGCACATATATGCCAACACACGGTGTACATACATGCCAATACACTAGGTACATATGGAAATACACTCTGTATATATATGGATAAGGGAGTCTTCAATCGATTCCATTTGGGCATCCAAACTGAAGGAATGCTGACACAGCAAGTTGTGATTGTTGTTATTACTCGTATTATCTTAGTGTTTGTATGTTTCTTAGGTTTCAGGTTAGTATGTTGTATTGCTTTTAGTGTTGTTAGTTGCATCAGGTGAACCACCACCTCCTCCTGAGAAAAATGTATAATATCACATAGGACGACCACCTCACCCGCCTCATAGGAAACCTGCTACAAAACAGGAGCTTTTTTGTTGAGTTCCAGGGCCAGAGAAGCAGATGGCGGAAACAGAAGAACGGCCTGCCTCAGGGGAGCGTGCTTGCTCCATCCATGTTCAACATCTACACAAATGACCAGCCACTGCCAGAAGGGACAGAGAGCTTAATCTATGCTGATGATCGTGCCATTACCACTCAAGCAGGGAGCTTTGAGACGGCGGAACAGAAGCTCTCCGAAGCTCTAGGTGCTCTCACTGCCTATGACAGGGAAAAAGCAGCGGATCCCCAACCCATCTAAAACACAGACATGTGCCTTTCATCTCAAGAACAGAGAAGCATCCCGAGCTCTGAGGATTATTACCTGGGAAGGAATCCCACTGGCGCACCTAAATCCCTGGGAGTCACCCTGGACTACAAGAAGCACTGCCTGAACATTAAGTAAAAAGTGGGTGCTAGAAACTATATCATACGAAAGCTGACTGGCACAACCTGGGGATCACAACCAGACACAGTGAAGACATCTGCCCTTGCGCTATGCTACTCTGCTGCTGAGTACGCATGCCCAGTGTGGAACACATCTCACCACACTAAAACAGCCAAGAGTGAAAGGACCAAGGCAGTGACATCTCCCGCTCATCCCTTGTTTGGGTATCAGCCAGCACGTCAACTACTTAAATCAAGAAATAGTTTTCTAAGATCTACAGAGACACTCGCTGGAACACCTCAGCAAGCGAGAGTCCAAAAGTGGCAGGCTCAAACCCAGCACCTCAATCCATGGCTGATACCAGATGAGAGACTCCCCCCCTGGGCACACAGAAGACGGGGCGACTTGGAAGGCGCTGAACAGACTGCGCTCTGGCACCACGAGATGCAGAGCCAACCTTCAGAAATGGGGCCACAAAGTGGAATCCTCGACATGCGAGTGTGGAGAAGAGCAAACCACTGACCACCTGCTGCGATGTAACCTGAGCCCTGCTACATGCACAAGGGAGGACCTTCTTGCGGCAACACCAGAGGCACTCCAAGGGGCCAGAGACAGGTCAAAGGACATTTAACCAACTACCAAGTTTGCAAAATCTGTGTTTTTTATCTGTTTGTTTGTTTTGTTCTGTTAGAAATGTAATACAATGGTATGGTTGCTGATGACACGATAAATAAATAAATAGTTGCATCGGGTCTCTTTTTAGAGAGATAAAGTGTGGTATTAATAATAATAATAATAATAATAATAATAATAATAAACAAAGAAAATGAGACATGAGCCTTTCCGCGCCCCTCATTTTCTGCAATTCTTGAAATTGGGGGAAATGGAGGGAAACCGCAGGCTCAGAACTGCCTTCTTGCAAAGTATTCCTGGGAAATGTGAACGTCCCCATGTGTTACTGCATGCGTGTGCCTGCAAGCATGTGCGGGGGCTTTGGCCGTTGCGTGTGCCAAGATCCTGCCACAGAAAAGCAGACTTTCCAGGGAATGGATCCCACTGGAACAAGGGCAGCACACGGTTTCCATGTCGGGTCACGCTTCAGGCATCAATCAATCACGAATCTGGCCCGAGGCTGCGTTGTTTCAGCTGTTCCTCTGATGCGGGGCCTGAGACTTGGCCGCTCACTGACCGTGGAACTCAGCGCCACAGGATGCAGCTGGACCGAGGCCAAGCGCCTGACCGACTCCTTGGGATTTCGGGAACGAGGCTGCGTGGAGCAGACAATCGTTTCCAGACAAGAAAACATGGAGTGCCCCGATGAAAGCCAATGACAGCCAGAGGGTCAAGGGGAAGGATGCACATTTTTCAGTTTTCTCCAAAATTGGTTGCACTTTGCTCCAGATTTATTTGCAATAAGAGCTTTGCAGATTCACAGGAGTCCTTGTTGTTGTTGTTAGAAAAAGAGACTCAAACTGGCAAACAGTGCCAATACAATGCAATATACAATATAAAGACTGAAAACACTAAAGTAAAGGAAACCAAACACTATCAAGTACTCTTCCACACAGTCATATAACCCAGAATATCAAGGCAGATAATCCATAATATCTGCTTTGAACTGTATGATCTGAGTCCACACTGCCACATAATCCAGTTCAACGTGGATTTCATACAGCTGTGTTGAAGGGGCCTTAGAAACAGCTAGAACCATTGTTATAAACACAACAAGATGAGTCCACAGCAGACACTCTGCTGACTTTTGTATTGGATCACACGTCGGACATGTCCCAAGTGTCTAGGACTGTGTGATGTATCGGCGAATGATGTATGCAGATCTCAGTAGGGTGTCCTTTTGAAGCTGGCAGATGGTAATTTTGTCAGCGCCGATTGTGTTTAAGTGCAGGCCAAGGTCTTGAGGCTCTGCAAAGCAAACAATGCACAAATATCTATAGTAACATAGAAACAAGAATTTATGTATGTGTATTTTATAAGACTCTCAAGAAAATAATATAAATCAGGATAATATGTTCTCTAATGGAGTAAATTGTCTAGACTTTATAGCATTTATAGCATTTAACAGTAATGTTATCAGCACATTATAAGTAAATGTAGGTTATCTTATCAACATAGAGAAATGAATAGTAGACTAGAGATAATAAAGTCCATTCAGAACAGAGCCTGTACTATTGAAGAGAGTGTAAAGAGAGTGTAAGTAGAGTAGCGTGTTTCTTTACTGTTATTATAGAATGTTTCACTAGAAATGTGAATTGGGGAGTTTCATCTATCTATTGTGTATGTTATTTTTACTCCTTTATTTAGTGCATTATATATATGTGATAACATCCTGAAGAAGATAATTTTTCGAAACAAGGAGAACATGCCGGGAGACCTTGTAGAAATTGTGTTACCTAAGGAAGACTCTGCTGCATAAGAAGTACTCCTTAAAGACTGTGTTGCTAAAAGAAGAATTCTTTTGAGGATAAAGACAGAGACTGTTGAATTCCTGCACTGAAATCTGACTCCAGGAAAGGATGGACTTTATTATCTCTAGTCTACTATTCATTACTCTATGTTGATAAGATAACCTACATTTACTTATAATGTGCTGATAACATTACTGTTAAATGCTATAAATGCTATAAAGTCTAGACAATTTACTCCATTAGAGAACATATTATCCTGATTTATATTATTTTCTTGAGGCTCTGCACCCAGTGTGCTGACCACCATTGGACCATTATTATTATTATTATTATTATTATTATTATTATTATTATTGGGAGCCCCCGGTGGCACAGTGGGTTTAAGCACTGAGCTGCTGAGCTTGTTGATCGAAAGGTCGCAGGTTCGATTCCGGGGGGTGGCGTGAGCTTCCGCTGTCAGCCCTAGCTTCTGCCAACCTAGCAGTTCGAAAACATGCAAATGTGAGTAGATCAATAGGTACCGCTCCAGCGGGAAGGTAACAGCGCTCCATGCAGTCATGCCGGCCACATGACCTTGGAGGTGTCTACGGACAACGCCGGCTCTTCGGCTTAGAAATGGAGATGAGCACCACACCCCAGAGTCAGACATGACTGGACTTAATGTCAGGGGACTACCTTTACCTTTTATTATTATTAATTATTAATTATTATTATTATTATCTCATTTGCTGTGACATACTGTGTTTTGTGTCAGTAAAACAACAACAACAACAACAACAGTAATAACATCCTGCTTAAATCTCATGACTGAGGTGCAAAGCAGGGCTTTAAAATTGAAAGTTTTAAAAGAATAATAACAGATAATAACTACAACAATACATTTTATTTCTTGCCCACCTTTCCTTGAGACCACGCAAGAAGGTGCGGAGTTTTATGGAGTTTAATTGTTTAGTTCAATTGTTTTATTTGGCATTTATTTATGTATTCTTAATATTTCAGTATTAATTCTATTTTGAGGCTTATATACATTTTATTCACAGTATTGTCGAAGGCTTTCATGGCCGGAATCCATGGGTTTTTGTAGGTTTTTCCGGGCTATATGGCCATGTTCTGGAGGCAATTTTTCTCCTGACGTTTCGCCTGCATCTATGGCAAGCATCCTCAGAGGTAGTGAGGTCTGTTGGAACTAGGAAAAGTTGGTTTATATATCTGTGGAATGACCAGTGTGCCGGTGGGTCCATGGGTGACTGTGGAGTTGTTAGAATCATAGAATCATAGAGTTGGAAGAAACCTCATGGGCCATCCAGTCCAACCCCTGCCAAGATGCAGGAATATTGCATTCAAAGCACCCCTGACAGATGGTCATCTAGCTTCTGTTTAAAAACCTCCAAAGAAGGAGCCTCCACCAGACTCTGTGGCAGAGAGTTCCACTGCTGAACGGCTCTCACAGTCAGGAAGTTCTTCCTCATGTTCAGATGGAATCTCCTTTCTTGTAGTTTGAAGGCATTGTTCCATGTCCTAGTCTCCAGGGAAGCAGAAAACAAGCTCTTATAATGAATTAATGGCTATAAAATAATAGGGACTGTAGAGCCCAGTTGAGGTGGTTCAGTTCATCCTGGAGAAGGTGGGGTTCGCAGACTCTTTTTGCACGGTCTGCTAAGGCTTTAATGGTGCTTCTTTTTTGACTTGGGTGATGGTTGGAGTTTTTATGTAGATATCTATCCGTGTGTGGGGGTTTTCTGTAAACGGCGTGACCAAGTTGTTGATCTGGTTTACGGATGACTAGGACATCTAGAAAAGGCTCTACAGGCCAAGGGAGACTCCACCTCAGACATCAGAAGAGCTGCAAGACAACCGAGAAGAAGCCACGGGAGTCAAGACGAAGATCCATCCAGAGGAAAAGTGTTCTTGCCAGACATCAAGGGAACCACTGACCGCATAGGGAAGCTGATGAGGAAACACAACATACAAACAATCTACAAACCCACCAAGAAAATCCAACCAATGCTCCGTTCAGCAAAGGACAAGAGGGATCCTCTCACCTCTGCAGGAGTCTACCGTGTACCATGCAGCTGTGGACAAGTCTACAGAGGGACCACCAAACGCAGCAGCATTGCCCAGACACGCATCAAGGAACATGAAAGGCACTGCAGACTTCTTCAACCAGAGAAGTCAGCCATAGCAGAGCACCTGATGAACCAACCAGGACACAGCATGTTATTTGAGAACACAGAAGTGCTGGACCACTCTCACAACCACCATGTCAGACTCCACAGAGAAGCCATTGAAATCCACAAAAAGCATGTGGACAATTTCAACAGAAAGGAGGAAACCATGGAAATGAATAAAATCTGGCTACCAGTATTAAAAAAAACTCTAAAATTACAGCAGAAAAACAACAGAGGGGAAACAAACAGGCACATGAATTCACCCTCAACAAAAGATTCCCCCCAGGCGCTTCCAAGCCATTGAATGCAAATCAAGGTGATCAGCTGAAACATTCACACCTAGCCCCAGCAAACAAAAGTCCTTTGTCCCACCCTGGTCATTCCACAGATATATAAACCCATTTTTCCTACTTCCAACAGACCTCACTACCTCTGAGGATGCTTGCCATAGATGCAGGCGAAACGTTAGGAGAAAAATTGCCTCCAGAACATGGCCATATAGCCCCAAAAAACCTACAACAACCCATTTTATTCACACCTTGCTGTGGTATTTAGTGTTGGACACTTATCGAGTCTCTTTTGGCAGAGAAAATAAAAGGTATAAATATAAATAAAAATAACAACAATAATAGCAATTCAAGATGCACCACATATCAATATTAAAACAGAATTAACTTACAAATCAATTAGAATCTCGTAAAGCATTTTTTTAAAAAAAAATCCCAATATAAAAATCTGATTTCCAAATGGGACTTAGCTGCATTGAGAAGTTATTATTATTATTATTATTTCCTGTTTATATCTCAGTTGAGGAGCAAAGCAGCTCTCAACATTTAAAATGATGTGATTTAAAATCCACAATATACTGATATTAAACTAGAGTGAAACGCATATTAAAATAACTCAAAACTCTTCCTGAATGAATGAGTGTTTTTCTCAATTTCTATCCTGCTTTTCTCCCGAAATAGAGACTCAAGGTGGCTAATGATAAACAGGAGACAATGCAAGTTCAAGCAATGCAAATGCATTAAAATATGAGTATAAAACTTTTAATAAAAACAAGGCCCATATGTCATCCAACCACTAAACATACAAAAATATTAAAATATATTAAAAACAACACAGCTACACTAAAATCCCAACCACAAAACTTCATTTCCAAAGAATCCAGATGGGTTCCTTGAGGATTTCAGGTCTGCCATTGAATTATTATGGACAATCGTTTCCAGACAAGAAACCTGGACTGAAATGAAATCCAATGGCAGCTAGAGGTCAAAGGAAGGCTGTGAGTTTTTAATTTTCTCTAAAACTGGTTTTGTTGTCAAGCCACCATACCACTGCTCCCAAATTAATCTGGACTGACAGAAGACTCCACAAACACACATATAAATTTTCTCTTTCTATTTTGCATCATTTCCGCTATATTGAAGTTTTGATGTTCCGAAGCCGCTATGAGCCTCAGGAAGACCTCGCAGCAACTGTACCCAGAACTTTATCAAACTAAACCATTTAATAAATATACTAAATGATAACTTTGGTGTACAATGCATTGTTTGTGTACTGTATTAATTCATAAGTGTATAAAGCTAAAATCAAATGTATTGTGAAAGCATCGATTTCCCCCCATTAAAGTAAGTGCTGCACCTCAGAGTAGATTCATCTTGCTAAAAAACACCAAACTGCACACTGTTGTGGCTGAGCTATTTTCTGACGATGAGGATGATGGGATTCAGATTCCTGCTGGGATTCAGCTTCCTGGCTCTTTGTCTGTGCCTCAAATCTCTGGGCCTGCTTCTGAGGCTCCCACAGACAGTGAAGTGTCAACACAGCCGTTCCCACCAACAGAAAGGAATTTTAACTAAGGAGATGGCAAGCAGGTGCCTTCCCACGCTGATACCGAAAATGTAGATAGTGATTTGACCCGGCATGCTCGTCTTGATCTCCGGATCAGGCGGAGTTCTCATCTGGCCAGCAAACGAGAAGCCAGCTCGGTGAAAGGTCGTCACAATGCTTTTATGATGATGAGAGCCTAATGTTTTCATGTAAGAAATATATTTAGGCCTCTTGCAAACTCTGAAAAAGTGTCAGTTCAACATAGCTTACTAGCCTGAAAGCTTCATGGAATGACCTTAGCCTGGAAAGCAGTACACATGGGATTTCCTGCATTGTGATTATTGGGGCAAATGTTTCATTGCTTGTACCTGGGACTCTGGTTTGAACTTTGCCAATAGGATTGTGTTTCCTGTTTTTACCTGAAGATCTTTGGAACTATATTCTGCTTTTAACCTTAATCTTTGGAATTTTGCAATGTTTATTCTTTATTTTGACTTGGATTTTCTCCTCAATAAACTATAAAACCACAGCTCTTGTGTGGTGGTGTTTGGAAGCAAGGTGAAGCTTACTCTGAGTTGCAACACACACAGCCAGAAGTCTTTATAGTTTATTAAAAAAATAAAAGGTAAAAAATTCTTAAAAGCAAAGGTAATGTGTCAAAAGATCAATATAAAAAGCACTTGAAGATTAATCCAAAAAGGTACCAGCAAAACAAGAACCCAAGAGAACATGACAAAGTCCTGGAAACATGAACACAAGGTCTGCAAGATAATCCGTGCAAGGAAAGGCAAGCTTCTTGGTAAAATGCAAAGTTGCTTTGGCAAAGACTTGGTCTCAAACACCCAGCTTAATACATGAAGGCATTTCTCTGGTCTCTGGCCTCCTTCCTGTTAGCTATTCTCACACTCCTTCGAACTCTGAATTCCAAATGGTCAGCCCGAACCCAACTTAATACCCTTTGCAAAACATGAAGGCGTTTCTCTGGCCTCCTTCCTGTCAGCTATTCTCACACTCCTTCGAACTCTGAATTCCAAACCGTCAGCCAGAACCCAGCTTAATACCCTTTGCAAAACATGAAGGCGTTTTCTGGCCTCTGGCCTCCTTCCTGTTAACTATTCTCACACTCCTTCGAATTCTGAATTCCGAACGGTCAACCCGATTTTATCAAGGTCAGTCTGTTCGTTAGTGTCAGCCTGTTTCCCTGCTTGCTCATTATCGTTATCAGGCTGAGAACTGTCCTCCTTCCCTGAGTCAAACTGCACCCGCACCTGGCTATTTTCAGTATCAACACTTTCATTCCTTGCTGTGGGAAACAGAACTTCTTCATTGTCTATAACAGGGACATTTTGAACAAGGCTGGGAACCTGAGTCCCATCATCCTCATCAGTTTCTCAGTGACATTCTGTGGCTCCAGCTGAGTCACAATAGTAAGTCCCTAGGAATGGAGATCCCCCAGCCATCACGAAATATCTCTTTAGCCATCTCTCAAGCCTGAAAATGGAACCCTTTTGCATGTTAGTGAAAGACAGATAATCGGGTTGTTCTAGATTTTTTGGGCTGTATGGCCATGTTCTAGAAACATTCTCTCTCTCTGATGTTTCGCCTGCATCTATGTCAGGAGTCCTCAGAGGTTGAGGTCACCTCACAACCTCTGAGGATGCCTGCCATAAATGCAGGAAAAATGTCAGGAGGGAATGCTTCTAGAACATGGCCATACAGTCCAAAAAATCTAGAACAACCTAAAGGGATCTCTGCACTCTAGGAAAACACAACTTGGGGCTTTCCAAAATCGTTTAGGGTCCTGTAAATGCCTTTTTGGGGGGTTACAGCAACAGAAAGCTGGACTAAACCTTTGAACAATGCTCTCCTGAAGTTCAGCCAGAGGAAATACCTGTCGGAGCTTGGGTTGAAACACCTCCAAGGAAAGAAACTCCCCAAACTTTTCTGCCAAACTTGTGTTTCCACTCCCATTCCCCGTCCCCCCATTTTCACATTAAACCTGAAATTGTAATGCATTGTTATGCAAGCAGGAGGCCATTCTTTTTGCAGGAAAGTGCCCGCTGAGTCCAGAATCCTTTACTTTGAACAAATGGTGTGTCTCTTCGCACAAGTTGTACACAAGCTTTAAACTGATCTGCAAAGAAGTGTGAAAACCCACAGAAAAGAGGCAAGCAGGAAATGAAAAGTTGAGGGCAGAAGTATTGGGGGATGGGGATGGAAACATTTTAGAATTGCTTGGACATTTTGGTTTTATTTCAAACTCTGTATGCACATTTAAAACTGGTGCAGGCTGTATATGTTTACATTTTCGCAAGCTGATTGGAATCCCAGAGAAAGAGGAAATGTCAGGATGTAAATAAACAAAGTAGCAATAGCATGGTGGAGACTGAAGTTTGGGGTTTGAGTACTGGATTACAACTGGAGACTAGGGTTCAAATCCCTGCTTGGCCATGGAAACCCAATAGTGATGCACACTCTCTCAGCTTCAGAGGAAATAAATGGCAAACGTCTTCTGGATATATCTTTCCAAGGAAGGATCTGGAATGTAATGTCATCATGGAAACATTGGAGTGTGGTGGAAGCTCCTTCTTTGGAAGCTTTTAAACAGAGGCTGGATGGCCATCTGTCGGGGTGCTTTGAATGCAATATTCCTGCTTCTTAGCAGAATGGGGTTGGACTGGATGGCCCAGGAGGTCTCTTCCAACTCTTTGATTCTATGATTCTATGAGTAGACCTTTGGAAGACTTGAGTTTTGAATCTCTGCGCAGCAATAAAACCCTCTGAGTGGCTTTGGGCAAGTCACACTTTCTCAGCCTCAAGATAAATCGTGCTAAAGAAACTTCACAATTGGGTTGTTGTAGGTTTTTCAAGCTATATAGCGAAGTTCTAGAAGCATTCTCTCCTGACGTTTCGCCTGCATCTATGGCAAGCCTCCTCAGAGGTTGTGAGGTCTACCTTATGGTTGCTGTAAATTAGAGATAACTTGAAGGCATCAAACTACAAATAGCAATAATGAACCATAAGGTCAGGACTGTCCAGATGTGCATGCTTATTTAATTGTGCATGCAGTTGCATGGTGTTGGCCATTCGGTCCCAAAGTTGCATGGTGTAACTGCTGCAGTTTGGGGGAAATAGACCTTGACATTTGGGAGTTGTAGTTGCTGGGATTTCTAGTTCACCTACAATCAAAGAGCATTCTGAGCTCCACCAGTGATGGAACTAAACCAGTCTTGCCACACAGAACTCCCATGACCAACAGAAAATACTAGAATGATTTGGTGTGATTGACCTTGAGTTTGGGAGTTGTAGTTCAGCTAAATCCAGAGAGCACTGTGGACTCAAACAAAGATGGATCTGGACCAAACTTGGCATGGATACTCAATGTGCCCAAATGTGAACACTGGTGCAGTTTGGGGGAAATAGACCTTGACATTTGGGAGTTGTAGTTGCTGGGATTTCTAGTTCACCTACAATCAGAGCATTCTGAACCCCACCAACGAGAGAATTGGGCCAAACTTCCCACACAAAACCCCCATGACCAGCATAAAATACTGTGTTTTCTAGTGGTCTTTGGTGACCCCTTTGGCGACCCCTCGGACACCCCCTCACGACTTCCCCAGGGGTCCCGACCCTCAGGTTGAGAAACACTGCCCTAAACGGTTATGGCCCAACTTACCTGTCCAAACATATCTTGCCTAATGAACCATGTAGAACTTTAAGATCATCTGGGGGGGGGGGGGGGCTGCTCTCAATCCCGCCCTTGTCACAAGCACGACTGGCGGGGACGAGAGACGGGGCCTTCTCAGTGGTGGCCCCTCGGCTATGGAATGCCCTTCCTAGGGATATCAGTTCAGCCTCCTCCCTCCTAACATTTCAAGACAGAGCTAAAACCTGGCTTTTTGAGCAAGCATTTGCAACTGCAGTGTAACAGGATACACGGAATGATCGGATGATGTGACTGGATAATGATTTTAGTAATGAGACGCTGAGGATTTGTGTTTTTATTGTTTTTATTGTTTCTACAGCTTTTATATGGCTTACATTACATGTTAATGCTCTTAATTATATTTTATGTTGTTGGGGGCATTGATTGTCGAGTGTAACAGCCTTGAGTTGCCTTCTGGCTGAGAAAGGCAGTATATAAATATGGCAGGAAAAACGAAATGAAAAGAGACAGAATGGGGGACGATGAGGCCTGGCTCGAGAGCAGGACGTGTGAAAAGGATCTTGGAGTCCTCATGGATGGGAAGGGGAACATGAGCCAGGAATGTGATGTGGCGGCAAAAAAAAAAAGCCAGTGGGAAGCTGGCCTGCATCAATAGGAGCCTAGTGTCTACTTCTAGGTAAGTCATGCTCCCCATGCTCTATTCCACCTTGGTTAGACCACATCCGGGATATTGTGGGCACCACAGTTCAAGAGAGATATTGACAAGCTGGAATGTGTCCAGAGGAGGGCGACTAAAATGATCAAGGGTCTGGAGAACAAGCCCTATGAGGAGCGGCTTAAGGAGCTGGGCATGTTTAGCCTGAAGAAGAGAAGGCTGAGAGGAGACATGATAGCCATGTATAAAGATGGGAGAGGAAGCCACAGGAAGGAGGAGGAGGGAGCAAGCTTGTTTTCTGCTTCCCTGGAGACTAGGACGCAATGGAACAATGGCTTCCAACTACAAGGAAGGAGATTCCATCTGAACATGAGGAAGAACTTCCTGACTGTGAGAGCCGTTCAGCAGTGGAACTCTCTGCCCCAGAGTGTGGTGGAGGCTCCTTCTTTGGAGGCTTTTAAGCAGAGGCTGGATGGCCATCTGTCAGGGGTGATTTGAATGCAATATTCCTGCTTCTTGGCAGAATGGGGTTGGACTGGATGGCCCAGGAGGTCTCTTCCAACTCTTTGATTCTATGATTCTAAATAAACAAACGAATAAATAAATAGATGCACCCCCTGATTCTTGGTAGATAGAGCAGTTATCTAAAGAGTTCTAGAGTGCCTCTTCTGCGCAGTAGAATGAATGCTATTTGGCCCCACTTTAACTGCCATAGCTCAATGTTATGGGATGCTGAGAGTTGTAGTTTACCAAAAGGAGATTCCATCTGAACATGAGGAAGAACTTCCTGACGGGGAGAGCCGTTCAGCAGTGGAACTCTCTGCCCCGGAGTGTGGTGGAGGCTCCTTCCTTGGAAGCTTTTAAACAGAGGCTGGATGGCCATCTGTCAGGGGTGATTTGAATGCAATATTCCTGCTTCTTGGCAGAATGGGGTTGGACTGGATGGCCCAGGAGGTCTCTTCCAACTCTTTGATTCTATGATTCTAAGGCAGTCTCACATGAATCCATTGCCTTCTGAGACCCTCGTTTGCAGAAACAAAGAGGCCTATTGCAGACCCGATGGATCAGTTTTCTATGGAGTCCGGCACGGACTGGCGCAGATGGCGCAGGGCGAGGGCCGTACTCCGGAGCGGCCATTGTTCTGGCTGCGCACCTGTGTTGCCCGGCCCCAGGTCCACATAATGGGCCCATAAATCCGTCCGTCGCCACATGCTTCCCCCTCCAAGACACATGAGAAACCCATTATGCTCCGGCGCCACCCCATAAACAGAGCCGCGGCCTCCTCAGCTGCAGCGCTAACGAGCTGCGTTTCGCATTAAGCGGCGGCCCCAAAAGGAAAACACTGGCGCCCTCCACACCGTGCAAGGTTTTATGTCTTTGGGACGTAGAAGTTCTGTGTTTCCAGCCAGAAGCCATTAGGAAATCCATCCCAGGAAAAGTGATCTGGGCCCATCTACAGTGTCATAGTAGTGGCATTTGATACCACTTTAATTGCCATGGCTCAAGGCAATGGAATCCTAGTTCTGCAGTTTTGCAGCATTTGCAGCCTTTTGTGCCAAAGAATGCTGATGCCTCCCCAAAATATGAATCCCAGGATAACATAGAGTTGTGCCATGGCAGTTAAAGTGGCATCACATTGCCTTAATTCTACAGTGTAGATGCTCCCTACATGTTAATGTATACTTTCCCCCTATTCTAAACTAGAGTGTGTCCACACTGCAATTTAATGTCATTTATCTTGACCCTATCCTACACATTTTGGGATTTTTATATGGTTTGGGAAGGGACTTACATTTCTGCAATGCAGTGCATTAGAATCAAAGAATCAAATCAAAGAGTTGGAGGAGACCTCCTGGGCCATCCAGTCCAACCCCATTCTGCCAAGAAGCAGAAATATTGCATTCAAAGCACCCCTGACAGATGGACATCCAGCCTCTGTTTCAAAGCCTCCAAAGAAGGAGCCTCCACCACACCCCGGATCAGAGAGTTCCACTGCTGAACGGCTCTCACAGTCAGGAAGTTCTTCCTCATGTTCAGTTGGAATCTCCTCTCTTGTAGTTTGAAGCCATTGTTCCACGTCCTAGTCTCCAAGGAAGCAGTAAACAAGCTTGCTCCCTCCTCCCTGTGGCTTCCTCTCACATATTTATCCGTGGCTATCATATCTTCTCTCAGTCTTCTCTTCTTCAGGCTAAACATGCCCAGCTCCTTAAGCCGCTCCTCATAGGGCTTGTTCTCCAGACCCTTGATCTGCTCCCTCCTCCCTGTGGCTTCCTCTCACATATTTATCCATGGCTATCATATCTTCTCTCAGTCTTCTCTTCTTCAGGCTAAACATGCCCAGCTCCTTAAGCTGCTCCTCATAGGGCTTGTTCTCCAGACCCTTGATCCTTTGAGTTGCCCTCCTCTGGACACATTCCAGCTTGTCAATATCTCTCTTCAATTGTGGTGCCCAGAATTGGACACAATATTCCATATTAGAGCACAAATCCTTGCAAACAGCCTTATACCCCTCTCAGAAGACACCCTCCCAGAATCCCAGAACGGCTTCCGCCCATCCAGAGGAACAGTGAGCCTCTCCGCTCATCAGATGGAACCAAACTCCTGAAGAACCAAAACTCAATTGCACTACGTTGGAAAGAACACTACCAAAGCCTCCTGAACTGCATCTCCAATGTGGCCGAAGAGGTTCTCTCACAAATCTCGCAACAACAAACCAGAGATGAGCTTAGTTTGGAAGAAGTCAGCAATGCCATCAACCAACAAAAAAATAACAAAGCCAGCGGACCTGATGGGATCCCTGCTGAAATCTTTAAAGAGGGAGGACCTGAGCTGACACAACTCCACCGGCTCATAGAAAAAGTGTGGGTAACCGAGAAAATCCCAGCAGATTTCAAGGATGCCACCATCATCACCCCCTTCAAAAAAGGGGAAAGAACAGACTACGGAAACTATCGAGGTATCTCACTTCTAACCTCTGCTGGGAAAATCCTTGCAAGAATCCTTGCAAACCGCCTTATACCCCTCTCAGAAGACAGCCTCCCAGAATCCCAGAACAGCTTTCACCCATCCAGAGGAACAGTGAGCCAAACTCCTGAAGGACCAAAACTCAATTGCACTATGTTGGAAAGAACACTACCAAAGCTTCCTGAACTGCATCTCCAATGTGGCCAAAGAGGTTCGCTCACAAATCCCGCAACAAAAAAACCAGGGATGAGTTTGCAGCACTGCTTAGTTTGGGAAAAGTCAGCAATGCCATCAACCAACAAAAAAATAACAAAGCCAGCGGACCTGATGGGATCCCTGCTGAAATCTTTAAAGAGGGAGGACCTGAGCTGACACAACTCCACCGGCTCATAGGAAAAGTGTGGGTAACCGAGAAAATCCCAGCAGATTTCAAGGATGCCACCATCATTACCCCCTTCAAAAAAGGGGAAAGAACAGACTACGGAAACTATCGAGGTATCTCCCTTCTAACCTCCGCTGGGAAAATCCTCGCAAGAATCCTTGCAAACCGCCTTCTTCCCCTCTCAGAAGACACCCTCCAAGAATCCCAGAATGGCTTCCGCCCATCCAGAGGAACAGTGAGCCTCTAAGCTCATCAAATGGAACCAAACTCCTGAAGGACCAAAAATCGATTGCACTACATTGGAAAGAACATACTAAAGCCTCCTGAACTGCATCTCCAATGTGGCCGAAGAGGTTATCTCACAAATCCCACAACAACAAACCAGGGATGAGCTTAGTTTGGAAGAAGTCAGCAATGCCATCAACCAACAAAAAAATAACAAAGCCAGCGGAGCTGATGGGATCCCTGCTGAACTCTTTAAAGAGGGAGGACCTGAGCTGACACAACAACTCCACCAGCTCATAGAAAAAGTGTGGGTAACCGAGAAAATCCCAGCAGATTTCAAGGATGCCACCATCATCACCCTCTTCAAAAAAAGGGGGGGAAAGAACAGACTGCGGAAACGATCGAGGTATCTCGCTTCTAACCTCGGATGGGAAAATCCTTGCAAGAATCCTTGCAAACCGCCTTATACCCCTCTCAGAAGACACCCTCCCAGAATCCCAGAACAGCTTCCGCCCATCCAGAGGAACAGTGAGCCTCTAAACTCATCAGATGGAACCAAACTCCTGAAGGACCAAAACTCAATTGCACTACGTTGGAAAGAACACTACCAAAGCTTCCTGAACTGCATCTCCATGTGGCCGAAGAGGTTCTCCCACAAATCCCGCAACAACAAACCAGGGATGAGTTTGCAGCACTGCTTAGTTTGGGAGAAGTCAGCAATGCCATCAACCAACAAAAAAATAACAAAGCCAGCGGACCTGATGGGATCCCTGCTGAAATCTTTAAAGAAGGAGGACCTGAGCTGACACAACAACTCCACCGGCTCATAGAAAAAGTGTGGGTAACCGAGAAAATCCCAGCAGATTTCAAGGACGCCACCATCATTGCCCCCTTCAAAAAAGGGGAAAGAACAGACTACGGAAACTATCGAGGTATCTCACTTCTAACCTCTGCTGGGAAAATCCTTGCAAGAATCCTTGCAAACCGCCTTATACCCCTCTCAGAAGACAGCCTCCCAGAATCCCAGAACAGCTTTCACCCATCCAGAGGAACAGTGAGCCAAACTCCTGAAGGACCAAAACTCAATTGCACTATGTTGGAAAGAACACTACCAAAGCTTCCTGAACTGCATCTCCAATGTGGCCGAAGAGGTTCGCTCACAAATCCCGCAACAAAAAAACCAGGGATGAGTTTGCAGCACTGCTTAGTTTGGGAGAAGTCAGCAATGCCATCAACCAACAAAAAAATAACAAAGCCAGCGGACCTGATGGGATCCCTGCTTCCACCCCTCCAGAGGAACCATGGACATGATCTTCACTGCACGACAGCTCCAAGAAAAATGCAGAGAACAAAACCAACCCCTGTACATGGCATTCATCGACCTTGCAAAGGTATTCGACACAGTGAATCGCAGCGCTCTCTGGACCCTCCTCCAAAAGATTGGGTGCCCAAGCAAATTCGTGAACATCCTGCGGCTCCTCCACGATGACATGATGGCAACAGTCTTGGACAGCAATGGCTCCCAAAGTGACCCATTTAAGGTGGAATTGGGTGTCAAACAGGGATGTGTTATTCCCCCAACTTTATTCTCCATTTTCATCGCTGAGACTTCACCTTGTTGATGGGAAGCTTCCCACCGGAGTGGAAATCATCTATCGGACAGATGGCAAGCTATTCAACTGAAAGCCAAAACTAAGGCTACAAGGGTTATAGAACTCCAGTATGCTGATGACAACGTCGTGTGTGCGCATTCAGAAGAAGACCTACAAGCCACTATAAAAACCTTCACAGAAGCATACGAGAAGCTCAGCCTGTCATTGAACATCGAGAAAACCAAAGTGCTCTTCCAGCAAAAGGCACAAACCAATCCCTTTCCAATGCCAGAGATACAGCTTAATGGTGTAACATTAGAAAATATGGGCCATTTCCGCTCCCTTGGCAGCCACCTCTCCACCAAAGTCAACATCGACACCGAAATACAACACCGCCTGAGCTCTGCGAGTGCAGCATTTTTCTAAATGAAGCAGAGAGTGTTTGAGGACCGGGACATCCGTAGAGAGACCAAGGTGCTTGTTTACAAAGCTATTGTCCTCCCAACCCTGCTATATGCTTGCGAGACATGGACAGTCTACAGACGTCACATGCAACTCCTGGAACGATTCCATCAGCGCTGCCTCCGGAAAATCCTGCAAATCTCTTGGGAAGACAAGCAGATAAATGTCAGCGTGCTAGAAGAACCAAAGACCACCAGCACTGAAGCGATGCTCCTCCGCCATCAACTCTGCTGGACCGGCCACGTTGTCCGGATGCCTGACCACCGTCTCCCAAAGCAGTTGCTCTACTCCGAACTCAAGAATGGAAAACGGAATGTTGGTGGGCAGGAAAAGAGATTGAAAGACGGGCTCTGGCCTTTGAATGCTCCAGCTGGATGTCAGCTGTGACCAGTAGAATTTGAAGAGGCACGAATGGAGGGTGAAAGGGAGAAACATGCCAAGAGGAAGGCACATCAAGCCAACCCTGACTGGGACCGCCTTCCACCTGGAAACCAATGCCCTCTCTGCGGGAGAAGATGCAGGTCAAAAATAGGACTCCACAGTCACCTACAGATCCACCAGTACACTGATCTTGGAAGACAATCCTTCTCGCACAATGAGGGATCACCTAAGTAAGTGAGTAAGTAAGCATTAGAGCAGCACATCTCAAACTCCCTGACTACATCTACACAGTAGAACTGATGCAGTTTGACGCCATGTCTCCAGTCAATGGAATCCATGGGAGTATAATGCAGTTTCATGCTGGTGGTGCAATGGGTTAAACCCTTGTGATGGCAGAACTGCTGACCGAAAGGTTGGTGGTTTGAATCCAAGGAGCAGGGTGAGCTTCCAACTGTTAGCTCCAGCTCCTCATGTGGGGACATGAGAGAAACCTCCCACAAGAATGGTAAAACATCAAACATCTGGGCATCCCCTGGGCAACATCCTTGCAGACGGCAAATTTTCTCATACTTGTAGTTTCTCAAGTCGCTCCCGACACAAAAAAAAATGCTGCTTGTATTGCCATAGCTCATTGCAATGCAATCATGGGAGTTGTAGTTTTGCATGGTCTCGAGATGTGTCTACCAAAGAGGCCCTGGGCCGCATGAAATTACAGTCTTTAGCCATTCCTGCAAAAGAGGGAATCCCAGTATCCCATAGCACTTAATCATGGCAGCTAAAGTGGTGTCAAACTGCATTAATTCTATAGTGTAGATGCGCCCATTGGAAGCTCCTCATTGGTAGATGCGCCCATTGGTTTGGTGGGCATCTCTCTAAAGTTTCAAGGAAGGAAAGGAGAAGAGAAGAGAAAATAATTGAATTGTTTTCATGGGTAGAATGCTTATAGCCGTCCCTGGCCTGTTGCGGGAAAACAACACAGGCCTGCAAAACTTATCATTAAAAATGTATGCTGGTTTTATAGATATCTGGCATTTTCGATCCAAAAATGACCTCAGGTTTTTCTCCATCAAATATAGTCCTTTTTACACTTTACAACTTGCTTTGAAGTTTTTACTTCGCGGTATCGGCATGAGTAAGATTTCTCTGGCGAGGAAAGCACAAGGAAAGGGCTTGTAAGCTTCGGATCACCTTTCCAAACACTTGAATTTGCTGATACAAAACACTAAAATCATTTCAAAAGCAACTGCAGTGGAAAGCCAGTGTCAGCGCTGAAACAATTGATTTTGAGAAAGAACTGTGTGGAGAATGATGTCTGTGCTGTGTTTTTCCAAACCGGTGCCCTGAAAAACCATTAAAAACCAATACAATATAGAACAAGAAAGGTTTTAAATGGTGGGCTTACAGAATGACTGATTTTAGTCTGAAACTAAATAAAGAACTAAAATCCGTTCATTGTTATGTCTGTGTATTCACTGGTATACGTCCATGGGTTCTGTGGTTCTGTGGTGCACTGACCGCATAGGGAAGCTGATGAGGAAACACAACATACAAACTATCTACAGACCCACCAAGAAAATCCAACAAATGCTACGTTCAGCAAAGGACAAGAGGGATCCTCTCACCTCTGCAGGAGTCTACCGTGTACCATGCAGCTGTGGACAAGTCTACATAGGGACCACCAAACGCAGAAATGCCCAGACACGCATCAAGGAACATGAAAGGCACTGCAGACTCCTTCAACCAGAGAAGTCAACCATAGCAGAGCACCTGAGGAACCAACCTGGACACAGCATTTTATTTGAGAACACAGAAGTGCTGGACCACACCAACAACCCCCATGTCAGACTACACAGAGAAGCCATTGAAATCCACAAGCATGTGGACAATTTCAACAGAAAGGAAGAGACCATGAAAATGAACAAAATCTGGCTACCAGTATTAAAAAACTCTAAAATTACAACTGCAAAACAACAGAGAGGAAATAACCAGGCACAGATTAACACCTCCCAGCAAGAGATTTTCCCAGGCTCAGGCAAGCCTTCAAATGCTAATGAAGGTGATCAGCCTAAACATTCACACCTAACTGCAGCAGGGAAGAGTTCTTTGCCCCACCCCAGCCATTCCACAGATATATAAACCCTTTGTCCTACTTCCAACAGACCTCACTACCTCTGAGGATGCTTGCCATAGATGCAGGCGAAACGTCAGGAGAAATGCCTCTAGAACATGGCTCTATAGCCCGAAAAAACCCACAAGAACCTGGTTCTGTGGTGGTTTGTGTGTCTTCCAACTGCTACAGATAGCACACCAACTCTTGAAGAATGGGAAACCCAACCTTGCCACCAAAGTAGGAAAGAAACCAATAGCCAGACAACTAGAGATTGAGAACAACAACCTTCATGAACCCTGTACATCTACTGAATTGGACATGGCTCTCAATAAATGTAAAAATGGCAAAGCAGCTGGCCTGGATGATCTACAGATGGAACAAATCCAGAACTTTGGTCCAAAAGCAAGGCGCTGGCTGCTGGAGCTGATGAACAACTGCACTGCATCCTGTCAGATCCCCAAAATCTGGAGGAAAGCAAGATTCATCGCCATCTTGAAGCCAGTCTATATTATTATTATTATTATTATTATTATTATTATTATTATTATCTTTATTTGTACCTCGCTAGCATCTCCTGAAGGACTTGATGTGGCTTACAAAGGCACGTAGGGTGGTCCCAAACCGTTCAGGGCTTTGTAGGTGAGCACCTGCACCTTAAATTGGGCTCAGAAAATAAACGGCAGCCAGTGGAGCTCCTTGAACAGGAAGGTTGACCTCTCTCTGTAAGGAGCCCCAGTTAACATCCTGGCCGCTGCCCGTTGGACCAGTTGGAATTTCTGAGCCGTTTTCAAGGGCAGCCCCACTAGAGCGCATTACAGTAGTCCAATCTAGAGGTGACCAAGGCATGGACCACCCTGGCCAAATCAGCCTTCGCGAGGTACGGTCGTGGTTGGCGCACGAGTCTCAATTGTGCAAAAGCCCTCCCGGACACCTCCGACGCCTGAGCCTCAAGCATAAGCGATGAATTCAAGAGCACTCCCAAACTGCGGACCTGTGACTTCAGGGGGAGTGCAACCCCGTCCAACACAGGATGCCACCCTATACCCCGGTCAGGTTTGCAATCGACCAGGAGGACATCTGTCTTGTCGGGATTGATCTTCAGCTTGTTCTTCCTTATCCAGATAGACACAGCGGCCAGGCACTCATCCAGGACCCAAGAGGCCTCCTTGGAATTAGGTGGAAATGAGTAATAGAGTTGTGTGTCATCTGCATAGAGGTGGCACCTAACTCTAAAACTCTGGATGACCTCTCCCAGGGGTTTCATGTAGATGTTAAAGAGCATGGGAAACAAGATAGAGCCTTGCAGGACCCCACAGGTCAAAGGCCAGGTGTCTGAGCAGGCATCTCCCAGCTTCACCATCTGGGAGCGACCCTCCAGGAAGGACTGAAGCCACGACAGAACCGTGCCCCCGAGACCCATCCCAGAGAGTCGACCCAGAAGGATACCATGATTGATGGTATCGAAAGCCCCTGAGATGTCCAAGAGGACCAACAAGGTCACATTCCCCCTGTCCAGCTCTCTATGGAGGTCATCCACCAAGGCAACCAAGGCTGTCTCAGTGCTGTGATCAGGCCTGAAACCAGGCTGTGACTGATCTAGGTAGTTGATGTCATCTAGAAAGCCCTGGAGCTGGGAGGCAACCACCCGCTCCAGCACCTTACCCAAAAAACGGATGAAATTGTTCAGCACCTTGGAGTCAAGGGAGACCTTTTTGAGGAGTGGACGAACCACAGCTTGCTTCAGTCGAAATGGAAAAACCCTCTGCTCCAACGATGCATTAATGATCAACACAAACCAATCAACCAACCCCTCCTTGGCCGATTTAATTAGCAAAGACAGGCAAGTGTCTAGAGCCGACGTGGTCGCCCTCACAGCCCCAAGGACCTCTTCCACGGTCTCAGGAAGAACAAGCCTAGAAGAATCCCACAGAGTTGGACAAGCAGATGCCTCAATCACCTCCCCTGGCACTGTGATGAAATTGGAGTCGAGCTCAAGGCGTATCTGAGCAACTTTGCCTGCAAAATGGTGTGCGAAGTCGCAACACCGATTTGCTGGGTCATCGAAGGTTTCCGCCACCATAGGTGGCTGAAGGAGTTCTCTGACCACCCGAAACAGCTCCGATGATCTATTTGCTGCAGACCCATGGGCTAGGTAAAACTACGGTGAGGTGGATCTGGAATTGGTTAAATGGACGAACCCAGAGGGTGCTCACCAATGCTTCCTCTTCATCTTGGAAGGAAGTGACAAGTGGAGTGCCACAGGGTTCTGTCCTGGGCCCGGTCCTGATCAGCATCTTTATTCATGACTTAGATGAAGGGCTAGAAGGCAGGATCATCAAGTTTGCAGACGACACCAAATTGGGAGGGATAGCCAATAGTCCAGAGGACAGGAGCAGGATTCAAAACGATCTTGACAGATGAGAGAGATGAAGGGCCAAAACTAACAAAATGAAGTTCAACAGGGACAAATGCAAGATACTCCATTTTGGCAGGAAAAACGAAATGCAAAAATACAAAATGAGGGACGCCTGGCTCGAGAGCAGTACTTGTGAAAAAGATCTTGGAGTCCTCGTGGACAACAAGTTAAACATGAGCCAGGAATATGATGTGGCGGCAAAAAAAGCCAATGGGATTTTGGCCTGCATCAATAGGAGAATAGTGTCTAGTAGGCCTGTCGGTTTCGTTTCGTTAATTCGTTATTTCGTATTAAAATCGTTATTTTTTGCATATCCGAAGCGATATCAAAACATATTTTCAAACCCGGAAGGGTTTGAAAATATCGAAGCAGCAGCCCCATTTTTTTTACGAGCTGAAGCTCCGCTCGTTAATGGGATGGAGGCTGCAGTAAATGGGGCGGGCGGGGCGAAGGGGCGGCGCGAGGAGGAGGAGGGCGCAGGAGCGCGCACGCCATCCGATCGGCTCTGGCTGCTGCGCCCTCCTCCTCCTCCTCCTCCTCCTCCTCCCAGCTGTGTTGCAGGAAGTGCGGGGAGGAGGAGGAGGAGGAGGAGGGCGCAGCAGCCGGAGCCGATCGGATGGCGCGCGCGCTCCTGCGCCCTCTTCCTCCTCCTCCTCCTCCTCCCCGCAACACAGCTGGGAGGAGGAGGAGGAGGAGGAGGAGGGCGCAGGAGCGCGCGCGCCATCCGATCGGCTCCGGCTGCTGCGCCCTCCTCCTCCTCCTCCTCCTCCTCCCAGCTGTGTTGCAGGAAGTGCGGGGAGGAGGAGGAGGAGGAGGGAGGCGGCGGCGAGGAGGAGGAGGAGAAGCGGGCGAGAGACGAGAGAAAGGCCGAGCGCGGGGCCACAGGCAGCCCTTCACGGTCCGGGATGCCCTACAAGCTGAAGAAGGAGAAGGTGAGGAGGGGCCCCTCTCCCCAGCAGGGAAGGGCTTGGCGCAAATGGGAGGGGAAGCAAGGCTGGCCGGGCCTCACAGGGAGAGAGCCAGGAAGGCAGGCCTCTTCTCTGGGCCTTGGATGGGCCACTGCAGCAGAAGCAATTTGCCTTTCCCATGGCAAGAAACAGGATTTGCAGCCATGCCAGCCCAGTCCCTCCCCAGCACACAAACATATGTCTATTTGCCCTACATAGGCCTGTTTGATCAAGAAAAAATTTGTTTCTAAAATGTTTTGTAAATATTTACGAAATTTCGTAAATAACAAAACATTTTTTTGGAAAGTTTTGTAAATATTTTAAATATCGAAACAAAAAAACACCCCAATTAAGAATCGAATTTAGAAACAAATTTTTTCTTGATCAAACAGGCCTAGTGTCTAGATCTAGGGAAGTAATGCTACCCCTCTATTCCGCTTTGGTTAGACCACACCTGGAATATTGTGTCCAATTCTGGGCACCACAATTCAAGAGAGATATTGACAAGCTGGAATGTGTCCAGAGGAGGGCAACTAAAATGATCAAGGGTCTGGAGAACAAGCCCCATGAGGAGCGGCTTAAGGACCTGGGCATGTTTAGCCTGAAGAAGAGAAGGCTGAGAGGAGACACGATAGCCGTGTATAAATATGTGAGAGGAAGCCACAGGGAGGAGGAGGGAGCAAGCTTGTTTTCTGCTTCCTTGGAGACTAGGATGCGGAACAATGGCTTCAAACTACAAGAGAGGAGATTCCATCTGAATACGAGAAATAACTTCCTGACTGTGAGAGCCGTTCAGCAGTGGAACTCTCTGCCCCGGAGTGTGGTGGAGGCTCCTTCTTTGGAGGCTTTTAAACAGAGGCTGGATGGCCATCTGTCAGGGGTGATTGAATGCAATATTCCTGCTTCTTGGCAGAATGGGGTTGGACTGGATGGCCCAGGAGGTCTCTTCCAACTCTTTGATTCTATGATTCTATATTACGCTATACGGGCAGTCGTGAAAGACTCCTTGGCTACCCGTATAGCTACGGTATACGTCCTAAGAGAGGCAGTAGCCCGTGCTTGGTCAGACATGTCCCGAGACCTCCTCCAAATGCGCTCAAGCCCCCTTCTTGTGTGCTTCATCACAGCCAACTCCTCAGTGAACCAGGGAGACGGCATGTCATGGCGCAACGTGATGGGGCGTTCGGGAGTGATCGTATCTATCGCCCTGGTCATCTCCCTATAGTCCACTCAAGTTGGCAGGGACTCCCAAAGGACATCTAGTCCAGCCCCTTTCTGCCAGGAAGGAATACCCAAGTGAAACCCTCCTCCAATATGTCCTTCTGACCCTTATTTAAAGACCCCCAAAGATGAAGGGCCCACCATTATCTGAGGCAGGAGATTCCAGTTCATAGAGCCATCTGTTCTTCCTAATCATGAGGTGGAATCTTATCTTGCAATTCACAGAATGATAGATTTGGAAGGGGGTCCTTCAGGGCCATCTAATCCAACTCCTTTCTGCCTGCCAGGCAGGAATTCACTCCTGAAGCCCTTCCAACACAGAGATGCCAATTCAACCTCTGTTGAAAGCCTCTAAAGAGGAGGAGAGGCATTCCTTGCGCTCCATCCTTCCGTTCATTCTCCTTCTCCTCTATAATCATCCCCAATTACAATTCTGCAGGAGCCTTCTTGCAAACAAAGGCATGATACGGAGAGGAGGGGGAAATGTGCCCAAGGCAGGCTTTTTTGCGCCACCCAGGAGGCAATGCCCGCTCCCGCTGCAGTTTCCAAACCCAAAATTAAACCACAATTGCCAGTCCAGATTGTTGTGGGCCCTGGTTTCTGCCCCCTGCAAGGAGGGAGGCTTGGCCAAAGGGAAATGAGGCCTTTGGGGGGGTAAAACCGTCCCTGCCAGGCTGTCCGCACTCCATCCTGATGGGGGACTGTTCTCCCATTCCTTTCATGGGGCAGAAATTCCAGGAAAAAGGAGAAAAAGTAAGGGCGAAAGTAAACAGTCCGCTTCTCCGAAGGATCCCATTGTTTTCAAGGCAGTTGCTTTTACTAAGCTTGGCCATGGGTCAATATCATGGAACCCTAAGAGTCATAGCTTGAAATGGTGAAGGCCAAAGTTCTTGTGAAACTGCAACTCCCAAATTTCCAAAGCAATGAGCCATGGCAATGAAAGGATGCATCGACAACGCTGTGGATTGCAAAGGGTTTGGCATCACTGTGGTGTAGACTCATCCTGAATCCAAGCTGCTACTCTTTTGTTTGTATTCCCAATGGGGTTTCCCCAAGTATTAGGAAATCCCTTTTTTTCCTTAGCAAGGATATTAATAACATTGTTGCCCTAGTTTGGAATTGGGCAACAAATTTACCATGTATTGCATCCTCATTCATAGAATCATAGAATCCAAGAGTGGGAAGAGACCTCATGGGCCATCCAGTCCAACCCCATTCTGCCAAGAAGCAGGAATATTGCATTCAAATCACCCCTGACAGATGGCCATCCAGCCTCTGTTTAAAAGCTTCCAAAGAAGGAGCCTCCACCACACTCCCTCCGGGGAAGGCAGAGAGTTCCACTGCTGAACGGCTCTCACAGTCAGGAAGTTCTTCCTCGTGTTCAGATGGAATCTCCTCTCTTGTAGTTTGAAGCCATTGTTCCCTTGCGTCCTAGTCTCCAAGGAAGCAGAAAACAAGCTTGCTCCCTCCTCCTCCCTGTGGCTTCCTCTCACATATTTATCCATGGCCCTCATCATATCTCCTCTCATCCTTCTCTTCTTCAGGCTAAACATGCCCAGCTCCTTAAGCCGCTCCTCATAGGGCTTATTTTCCAGACCCTTGATCACTTTAGTCGCCCTCCTCTGGACACATTCCAGCTTAGAGTCAATATCTCTCTTGAATTGTGGTGCCCAGAATTGGACACAATATTCCAGGTAAAGTGGTCTAACCAAAGCAGAACAGAGCATGGGGAGCATGACTTCCCTACATCTAGACATATGCTCCTCTTGATGCAGGCCAAAATCCCATTGGCTTTTTTTGCCGCCACATCACATTCCTGGCTCATGTTCCCCTTCCTCCCCACGAGGACTCCAAGATCTTTTTCACACGTACTGCTCTCGAACCAGGCCTCATCGTCCCCCATTCTGTCTCTTTGCATTTCCTTTTTTCTGCCTAAGTGGCGTATCTTGCATTTGTCCCTGTTGAACTTCATTTTGTTAGTTTTGGCCCATCATCTCTCTAATCTGTCAAGATCCCTTTGAGTCCTGCTCCCGTCCTCTGGAGTCTTGGCTCTCCCTCCCCATTTGGTGTCGTCTGCAAACTTGATGATCCTGCCTCAATGCGATCCAATCATTTTTATTCTGACAGGCTTTTAAAGATGAAGGTGTTTAAGTTCATGCCAGTGGCCGATGTGGTTTTACATGTTTGTATGGATTTATTCTGAATTGTTTGAATACTAATGATGTTTAATACTACTTTGTTCATTGTATATTTGTATATTTTGAATTGTCTTGCACTGCTTTTAATGTTCGCCGCTTTGAGTCTCCTTTTGGAGAGAAAAAGTGGGATATAAAGAAACATAATAATAATAATAATAATAATAATAATAATAACTGTAGTTTAGTTGGGCACCAGTACTCTTAGGCAAGGAGGGTTACTAAAGACCCTGTGAAACTACAGCTCTCCAGTATGCCATAGTATTGAGCCACAACAATTAAATTGTGGTCAAGCTGCATTCATTGTCCAGGGTAGAATGTCTGCAAGGTTGCCTTGGAAAAGATGCAAGCTCTGCTTCTGGATGCATTCAGGCTTACTTCCCAAACTTTCCTCTTCCCCAAAAAGGCCCATTTCCTCCAATGTGCCGTTGCCACAGGAACGGAGCGCTCCGGCCTCTGAGTGCTGAAAAGGGAGGCCAAAACCCTGCCAATTGGGGGCCTTCGGAAAAGGGGAGAGGGATGCCTTCTCCCCAAAGAGGAAAGTGGTTATAGAGGGAGGGGGCAGAGGTTTTGCACCATTCCTTGTTTCTGCTTGCTAAGTTCTAACTAACCAAAGAGGAGCCATGTATAAATATGTGAGAGGAAGCCACAGGGAGGAGGAGGGAGCAAGCTTCCTTTCTGCTTCCCTGGAGACTAGGACGCAAGGGAACAATGGCTTCAAACTACAAGAGAGGAGATTCCATCTGAACATGAGGAAGAACTTCCTGACTGTGAGAGCCGTTCAGCAGTGGAACTCTCTGCCCCGGAGTGTGGTGGAGGCTCCTTCTTTGGAAGCTTTGAAACAGAGGCTGGGTGGCCATCTGTCAGGGGTGATTTGAATGCAATATTCCTGCTTCTTGGCAGAATGGGGTTGGACTGGATGATGGCCCATGAGGTCTCTTCCAACTCTTTGATTCTATGATTCTATGATTCTATGAGTTTGCATTTGTCCCTTTTCCATCACACGTGCACCTAGCATTGCAAGATGAATCTTGGCTGGAAAAAAACCCTAAATATCTGAGATTTAATGCACACAAATGCAAAGCCATCTGTTGAATTCTGGCTGTGAATCCAGGCTGCAAAAAAAAGCCAAAGCTTGAGCTAATCTAACAATCTGTACAAACTTCTTCCAAATGGGGCAATTGTGGTCTTTGCTGCCTGCCTTAGAATCCTAAAGTTGGAAGAGACCTCCTGGGCCATCATCCAGTCCAACCCCATTCTGCCAAGAAGCAGGAATATTGCATTCAAATCACCCCTGACAGATGGCCATCCAGCCGCTGTTTAAAAGCTTCCAAAGAAGGAGCCTCCACCACACTCCGGGGCAGAGAGTTCCACTGCTGAACGGCTCTCACAGTCAGGAAGTTCTTCCTCATGTTCAGATGGAATCTCCTTTCTTGTAGTTTGAAGCCATTGTTTCCCTTGCCTCCAGGGAAGCAGAAAACAAGTTCACTCCCTCCTCCCTATGACTTCATAGAATCATAGAATCCAAGAGTTGGAAGAAACCTCCTGGGCCATCCAGTCCAACCCCATTCTGCCAAGAAGCAGGAATATTGCATTCAAACCACCCCTGACAGATGGCCATCCAGCCTCTGCTTAAAAGCTTCCAAAGAAGGAGCCTCCACCACACTCCGGGGCAGAGAGTTCCACTGCTGAACGGCTCTCACAGTCAGGAAGTTCTTCCTCATGTTCAGGTGGAATCTCCTCTCTTGTAGTTTGAAGCCATGGCTCCATTGCGTCTTAGTCTCCAGGGAAGCAGAAAGGAAGCTTGCTCCCTCCTCCCTGTGGCTTCCCCTAACATATTGATACATGGCTATCATGTCTCCTCTGAGCCTTCTCTTCTGAAGGCTAAACATGCCCAGCTCCAGAAGCCGCTCCTCATAGGGCTTGTTCTCCAGACCCTTAATCCTTTGAGTCTCCCTCTTTCTCTGGATACATTCCAGCTGAGAGTCGACATCTCTCTTGAATTGTGGTGCCCAGAACTGGACACAGTATTCCAGGTAAAGTGGTCTAACCAAGGCAGAACAGAGCATGGGGAGCATGACTTCCCTGGATCTAGACACTATGCTCCTCTTGATGCAGGCCAAAATCTGGTTGACCTATTTTGCCACCGCATCACATTGTTGGCTCATGTTCACCTTCCTCCCCACGAGGACTCCAAGGTCTTTTTCACACATACTGCTCTTGAGCCACGCATCATCCCCCATCCTGTCTCTCTGCATTTCCTTTTTTCTGACATTTGTCCCTGTTGAACCTCATTTTGTTAGTTTTGGCCAATCATCTCTCTAATCTGTTGAGATCCCTTTGAGTTCTGTTCCCGTCTTCTGGAGTATTGGCTCTCCCTCCCAATTTGGTGTCTTCTGCAAACTTGATGATCATGCCTTCTAACCCTTCATCTCAGTCATGAATGAAGATCCTGATCAGGACCGGGCCCAGGGGGGAACTCTGCTGATGGCCCTCCGCTCGTCACTTCTTTCCAGGATGAAGAAGAAGCCTTGGGGAGAATCACCCTCTGTGCTTGTTCATTTAACTAATTACCCACCCACATAATTAGTTAAATTACGTGGATCTGTAATTAGTTATATCATCATCATCTCAGAAAGGAGACCACTGAGAAGGCCCTGTTTCTCCTTCCTGCCAAATGCATCTGTGAAGAAGGCGGGACCGAGAGAAGGGCCTCATCAGACAATCTTAAAGTCCTAGATGGTTCATAAGATGAGATATGTTCGGACAGGTAAACTGGGCCAGAACCAGGATAAAGCCAGCACTTTGAATTGTGCCTGGTAGCAGAATAGCAGCCAGTGGAGTTGTTGCAACAAAGGAGTTGTATGCTCCCTGAGCGCCGCTCCTGTTAACAACCTGGCTGCCACCCACTGGACCATGTGAAGCTTCCAAACAGTCTTCAAAGGCAACCCCACGTAAAGAGCATTGCAGTAGTCTATACGGGATGTAACCAGAGTGTGGACCACTCTCTCAGCCTTCCTCAAGGCTGAGAGAGTGCAACCTCTCTAAGGATACTCTTGTGGGTTTCCGAACTGTCTTCAAAGGCAACCCCACGCAGAGAGCATTGCAGTAGTCTATACGGGATGTAACCAGAGTGTGGACCACTCTCTCAGCCTTCCTCAAGGCTGAGAGAGTGCAACCTCTCTAAGGACACTCTTGTGGGTTTCCGAACTGTCTTCAAAGGCAACCCCACGTAGAGAGCATTGCAGTAGTCTATACGGGATGTAACCAGAGCGTGGACCACTCTCTCAGCCTTCCTCAAGGCTGAGAGAGTGCAACTTCTCTAAGGACACTTATGGGTTTTCATGACTGAGCAGAGATTTGAGGCCTGTTGATAGAGTGGTGGCCCAATTTGGGACACATCTCTCCAAGTGTTTTCTTGGCTAGGCTTCTTCAGAGATGGTTTGGCCTTGCCTTTTTCTGAGGGTGAGAGAGTGTGACTCCTCTAAGGTCATCTAGTGGGTTTCCAGGTCTGAGCAGAAGTTTGAACCCCGGTCTCCCAGAGTAATAGTCCAACATGCACCATCTCAGGAAAACACAGCTCCCTTCCAATTGACACTGACGTTGGGCCACCCTTTTCAGACTAAGACCACAACACCCCATTTTGCTCCTTGTTAGTGTCTGACCCATATGTATTCCCCTGCATGGAAAGGCTATAGGATCCTTGGTGAGGCACCAGCTCTCTTGGGCAGAGAATCAAAACCACAAATCACACAATCCCATAGTACTGAGCCATGGAAGTTCAAGTGCTTCCAAACTGCATTGAATCTTCAGTGTACATGCACCCCATGCAAACCTCTACATAGGGAAATTCAGATGATGCAACACCAGTGCAGGTTATTGGCCCATATATTTGCACCTTGGATCTTTGCTGCAAATCCTGAGGCTCCCAATGCAAAAAAGAGATGAGATGCAGCATTTCGGGTCAAGCATTTGTGGTGTGCTCGGTTCACTGCAAAATTTCTGCTGCTACTGAAAATAATCAGCTGGGAATTGATCATAGTATTGTGCTGGAGGACCTAGAAATGCCTAGAAAGGGTTTTGTTGGGACTCAGCCTGTGCTTGAACCTGAGCCTGTGCTTGAACCTGTGATTGTGTTTCAGTCTCCTGATGTGGGTAATGTTTCTGTGTCTGATGTGGGTAATGAGGAGGGAAATCAGTCCCCTGTTGCTTCTGATGTGGGGGATGCTGGGCCTGACTCTGAGGTGCAAGATGGAGACACTTTGGTCAATGAGTTTCATGCAGACACTGACAGAGAGGCTTCGGTGCAAAGGGCAGATTCTCATGAGAATTTTCCTGTCAGGCCTTGGGAGGAAGGTTTACTCCCTTCACCTGTGAGCTCTCCAGATTCTAGTTTGGAAAACAGTCTGACACCTGGTCAAGTTAATGAGGAGTCAGATAAGCAGAGTCGGCGACTGGAGATTAGCCAGAATCAACAAGAGGCCCAATGTTTACATAGATCTGGCTCTGGAATGTGGCATTCGAGGACTGAACCTAGAACCTTCCCCTGTGATGAACTATGATGAGCTACGAGTATGACTATGACTATGACTGGATTGATGATTTGGCTTAGGTAATTGTGATGATGATGTTTTATTGTACTTTATTGTACTATTTTAATATGTAATGACTTTGCACTTTGTTGTACTTATATATGATTGTACTTTTATATATGCTGTAAACCGACATGAGTCCCTCGTTGAGGTGAGAAGGCCGGTATAGAAAACTTCTAAATAAATAAATAAATAAATCTGAAAGAATTTGTCAGTTAAGGTCAAAGACTGGAGGAAAACGAAACCAGTTTTTGGGATTTAAGGTTTGCCTTTAGAAAATCTTGTCAGATCAGGCATCGTTTGGAAACCAAGTGCAAGTCTCATGGAATTCCTGTTTAAGTGGTCTCATCTTCATGGTTTTTTCTAACCTTTCAAGGTGACTAGCAGTGTCTGTTCTGTTCTTGCTTCTTGTTTGAATAATTATTGCCTTGGAATATATTTTCATGCTTTTTGGACATTGCTTTTGATTGCTACATTTGGACACTGTCTTATCTTGCTGCCTTTGAATGCCTTATGGCTTTTTGGAATCTTATCTATCTTTACAAGCATTTATTTCTATTGGCTTTTTTGCCAAGCTTTAATAAAAAGGATTGTTCCTTCACTCAATGTGTGGTGTGTTTATAGTCAGGGGGGCTATTTCCTGTGCTGGAGTGCAACAGGTTTAAAATGCCGTGTTTATAATTTTTATTTATATATTTTCCACATGCATGGAGTCCCTGTGTCACTAAAGTCTTGCAAATGTGGAAGTCTGCCCTACATTCATTTAGTAAATGCATGAATCCCTAAAACAAGATTATGTAATCTTAAGGATCATATAAGATCAACAGAAACGGATTTGAAATGGTTGAAGGGACTATTGTACATTTCTTTAACCAATGCATGAACGCCTAAAATAGGATTATGAGGTGTGAAGAGTCATATAAAATCCCAGGATCAGATCTGGGAAGGATCCCCAAGGGTCATCTAATCCAACCCTATTCCAAGCATGGGATTCCACCAGGACTGGTCTTCCTGGTGCATTTGGGCACCATGAATTGAAACCTGAAATGTTGCTCTGCTTGAAATTCTCAGGCGAAACCCCTCTTTGCTTCCGACTCTGAACCACAATGGAGCAGTAACTAAGCTACTTGCAAAGGCAAGCCTTTGGGAAAGAGGCCAAAGCACTCAAACCCTTGAGTTGCCACAAAAAGGTTGTTCGGTTCAGAGGCAGTCAAAGGCAGAGACTTGGAAGGAGGAAAAGAGCAAGCGGATTGCGATGCTACCCTGTTGCCTCTCCAATGAGATAATGAATGAATGCGCTGGAAGAGAGGGTTTGGGAAAGGTTACAAAGCATTGGGAGGCAGCTACACTGCCAACGGAGAACTCAGGATTGAAAAGGGAACCCAGAGGTCATCTAGTCCAACCTCTGTCTTGTTTTCCAGGGCAGGAGATCAGACCTGTTTTTGACACTCTTCCAATGTTGTCTTTTTTTACTCAAAGGAGGCTTTCCATTGTGTTCCTCTGAGGCTAAGAGAATGTGAGCCAACTGATGTTTTTAAGTAGAGGCAGGATGGCCATCTGTTGGGAGGGCTTTCATTGTGTCTTCCTGCCTGGCAGAAAGGCCTTAGACTGGATGTTGTCATGTATTATGTTCTGCAGTTGATGGTGGTTGGTGATTGAAGGGTTAATGCAAATCTTAGTTCTAAAGGGCTGAGTAATCTGTAAGTAAGAGTTCATGGGTGAGAGCAATTTAAGGTGGAGGCATGCAAGAGAGAGGCTGCAGCTGGGTGTTTCTGGATATAAGGAGCTAGCCTTGGGACTGATCTTTGGGAGAAAAGTATTGTCTTATTTTGGTGGTAGATGCTGCTGGTTTTCCCCCAGGTTTGTGGATTTTCAGTGTCCTGACCTGTCTCCTGAACATTTGGAATCCTGGAACCTTGAATCTTTGGACTGGCTCTTGACTACAGTATAGACTCTTGATCCCTGGACTTTGCTCATTGAACTCTTGGCGTTTGACCACTGGACTGGACCTTTTGACTATGATGTTACCTTGAAGCGACAACAGTGTTTGCTGTTTTTGCTTTATATTCTGTGGCTGAGTGCTATCTTTATGTTTTGGACTATTAAAACAGCCAGAAAATAAGTGCTGTTTTAATTAAATAGTTTAACACAAACTGGAGGTTTGGTTCATCTCTGCCTAAATAAGGCAGAGCCTTGGCATCGTGACAAATGGTCTCTTCCAGCTCTATTATTCTTTTATTCTAAATTCCATTGATTCAAGTTGATCTCCTTCATTAGGTTTCCCCAGTGGGGAACCCTTCTCTCCAGAGTCATAATGCAAAGTTACTTTGAGTCTCTTTTGTGGACAGAAAAGCAGAGTATAAATAAACATAATAGTAATAACGGTTCTGGCCCTGCTTACCTGTCTGAACGTATCTCTCCTTACGAACCCTCTAGGAATTTAAGATCTTCTGGGGAGGGCCTGCTCTCGGTCCTGCCATCTTCACAGGCTTGACTGGCGGGGACGAGAGACAGGGCCTTCTCAGCGGTGGCCCCTTGGTTGTGGAATGCCCCCCCCCCCGGGACATTAGATCAGCCCCCACCCTTTTAACGTTTCACAAAAAAGTTAAAACCTATATGAGCAGGCCTTCCCAAACAAAGTGTAGCTATGAAACTTTGATCTCGGAACGGTTGGACAATGTGATTGGACAATGACTGATTAATGAAATGCGAAGGACTTATGGTTTTTTATTATGTTTATTGATGTTAATTGTAATGAATTTTTTTATCTAGGTTAAATGTTTTTAATGTTTAAACTATTTTTGTACTGTTGTGGGCATCAAATTGTGCTGTTTTGTAAACCGCCATGAGTCACCCTCCGGCTGAGAATGGCGGTATAGAAGCGTATCATAGAATCATAGAATCAAAGAGTTGGATTCTCCTGGGCCATCATCCAGTCCAACCCCATTCTGCCAAGAAGCAGGAATATTGCATTCAAATCACCCCTGACAGATGGCCATCCAGCCTCTGCTTAAAAGCTTCCAAAGAAGGAGCCTCCACCACACTCCCTCCGGGGCAGAGAGTTCCACTGCTGAACGGCTCTCACAGTCAGGAAGTTCTTCCTAATGTTCAGATGGAATCTCCTCTCTTGTAGTTTGAAGCCATTGTTCCATTGCGTCCCAGTCTCCAAGGAAGCAGAAAACAAGCTTGCTCCCTCCTCCTCCCTGTGGCTTCCTCTCACATATTTATACATGGCTATCATATCTCCTCTCAGCCTTCTCTTCTTCAGGCTAAACATGCCCAGTTCCCTAAGCCGCTCCTCATAGGGCTTGTTCCCCAGACCCTTGATCTCCTCCCTCCTCCCTGTGGCTTCCTCTCACATATTTATACATGGCTATCATCATATCTCCTCTCAGCCTTCTCTTCTTCAGGCTAAACATGCCCAGCTCTTTAAGCCGCTCCTCATAGGGCTTGTTCTCCAGACCCTTGATCATTTTAGTCGCCCTCCTCTGGACACATTCCAGAATTGGACACAATATTCCAGGTGTGATCTAACCAAAGCAGAATAGAGGGGTAGCATTACTTCCTTAGATCTAGACACTACGCTCCTATTGATGCCTGAGGCCAAAATCCCATTGGCGTAGTAAATAAATAAATAAATAAATAATAAAAACAACAACAATGTTCATGCCACGCTGTCTCCTGAAAGGCCACCCAACAATGGAAGGGCAAACAAGAAAGCAAGGCTGCCCTTACACTGTACAGCAGTGGTTCCCAACCTGTGGACCGTGGACCACCAGTGGTCTACAATATCTAAAATATGGTCCACGGCCTTGCCGTTACTACACCATTGCAACAAGACCAACTGGTCTCGCAAAACCCTCTTGTAGTGCTGAAGCTGAATAAAGCATCAGGACTGTGGTGCAGCTGGCTGGGAGTCAGCTGCATTAAGATCACTGCTGACCAAAAGGTTATGTGCTCAAAGCCAGCCCAGGTTGGAGTGAGCTTCCGACTAATTTGTGTAGCTTGCTGTTGACTTTTGCAGTCCGAAAGACAGTTACTTCTGTCAAGTAGGAAATTTAGGTACTGCTTATGTGGGAAAGCTAATTGATGACACCATAAAATTTTCCAGCAAGCATGCAAAGAATGAGGAAGTACTTCATCAGTGTCACAAATGGACGGTGAAGCGACAGCTCCCCTAGTGGCCAGTATACCCTCATGAAAAAGCTGGAATGTTAAATAGCCTCTGTGTCTGTCTATATATGGATGATGCCCCATCAGGTCTCTTCCAACTCCAGGATTCAAGGATTCTATGATTCTAAGCCTTTGCAGCAGTGAAATAAAAACAGGACATACAGTTTGGCTATAACTTTTTGTTGGACTGTGTAACACGTTTTTTGTTCCTGGGTTATAAATAACACTTCCTGATTGGATCTGTCATTTAAAAAAAAACATGGGAAAAGTTTATTAAACTTCACAAACTTTGTTTTTGCAGGACATTCTACAACACAGTTTGCTTTGGTTCAATCAGGTTTGTGGCGGCCACAAAAACAAAGTTTCTGGCGTAGAAGGGCTACTTTCAAAGTAAGGAAGCCACAGGGAGGAGGGAGCAAGCTTGTTTTCTGCTTCCTTGGAGACTAGGACGCGGAACAATGGCTTCAAACTACAAGAGAGGAGATTCCACCTGAACATGAGGAAGAACTTCCTGACTGTGAGAGCCGTTCAGCAGGGGAACTCTCTGCCCCGGAGTGTGGTGGAGGCTCCTTCTTTGGAAGCTTTTAAGCAGAGGCTGGATGGCCATCTGTCAGGGGTGATTTGAATGCAATATTCCTGCTTCTTGGCAGAATGGGGTTGGACTGGATGGCCCATGAGGTCTCTTCCAACTCTTTGATTCTATGATTCTAACAGTTTGTTGCAGTGAAAAAAACAAGACATACATAGAATCAAAGAGTTGGAAGAGACCTCCTGGGCCATCCAGTCCAACCCCATTCTGCCAAGAAGCAGGAATATTGCATCCAAAGCACCCCTGACAGATAGCCATCCAGCCTCTGTTTCAAAGCTTCCAAAGAAGGAGCCTCCACCACACTCCGGGGCAGAGAGTTCCACTGCTGAATGGCTCTCACAGTTTGGCTATAACTTTTTGTTGGACTTTGTAACACACTTTTTGTTCCTGGGTTATAAATAACATTTCGTAATTGGATCTATCATTTTAAAAAAAAACATGGGGAAAGTTTATTAAACTTCACAAACTTTGTTTTTGCAAGACATTCTACAACACAGTTTGCTTTCATAGAATTATAGAATCATAGAATCAAAGAGTTGGAAGAGACCTCCTGGGCCATCATCCAGTCCAACCCCATCCTGCCAAGAAGCAGGAATATTGCATTCAAATCACCCCTGACAGATGGCCATCCAGCCTCTGTTTCAAAGCTTCCAAAGAAGGAGCCTCCACCACACTCCGGGGCAGAGAGTTCCACTGCTGAACGGCTCTCACAGTCAGGAAGTTCTTCCTAATGTTCAGATGGAATCTCCTCTCTTGTAGTTTGAAGCCATTGTTCCATTGCGTCCTAGTCTCCAAGGAAGCAGAAAACAAGCTTGCTCCCTCCTCCCTGTGGCTTCCTCTCACATCTTGATACATGGCTATCATATCTCCTCTCAGCCTTCTCTTCTTCAGGCTAAACATGCCCAGCTCCTTAAGCCGCTCCTCATAGGGCTTGTTCTCCAGACCCTTGATCACTTTAGTCGCCCTCCTCTGGACACATTCCAGCTTGTCAACATCTCTCTTGAATTGTGGTGCCCAGAATTGGACACAATATTCCAGGTGTGGTCTAACCAAGGCGAAATAGAGCATGGGGAGCATGACTTCCCTAGATCTAGACACTATGCTCTTCTTGATGCAGGCCAAAATCCCATTGGCTTTTTTTGCTGCCACATCACATTGTTGGCTCATGTTTAACTTGTTGTCCATGAGGACTCCAAGATCTTTTTCACACGTACTGCCCTCGAGCCAGGCATTGTCCCCCATTCTGTATCTTTGCATATCGTTTTTTCCTGCCAAAGTGGAGTCTCTTGCATTTGTCACTGTTGAACTTCATTTTCTTAGTTTTGGCCCATCATTCTCATCTGTCAAGATCATTTTGAATCCTGCTCCTGTCCTCTGGAGTATTGGCTCTCCCTCCCCATTTGGTGTCATCTGCAAACTTGATGATCCTGCCTTCTAACCCTTCATTTGGTTTCCATTGAGTTTGTGGCAGCCACAAAAACAAAGTTTCTGGCGTAGAAGGGCTACTTTCAAAGTGAGGACTCCACAATTAAACAGGAAAGAACACTTTCAAACCAGGAACCATTTTCGAATGTTGCTACGCATGGTGTTATTTGGGGAAGGGAGGTGAGGCAGGTGGAGGGAGCCCTTCCCAAGCCAAGCCCCCTTCTCCCCTTGGGCCCCTGGTTGTTTGTCTCCCTTCTCCGGCTCCATTCCTCCTCTGAAGCCAAGGCTGGAGCGAGGCCGCAGGGCTTATGGCTTGGCAAAAGCGGCGGCACACGCACCGGTTGCCAACAAACACTTAGTGAGGGCACAGTTATGCAAGCGCCGGGCAAAGGAGAGCGCCAAGAGGCCTCCCTTCCTGTGACACACATGGCCACAAACACAGGCACACAGAGGCAGGCACACAAATCACACACAACCCACGAGGAGGAGGAACGTCTCTGGGCCAAGCATCCCATGGCAAGGAGAGGAGAGGGGCTCACAAAGGGGGCTTCTGCCCAATGGCGCCTCTTCTTCTAGTGGTCAATGGGCGCCAAAGGAGGGCTCTGTCCTGAGCCATTCAGGCCGATTCAAACTCTTCAACCATTATTTGGACTAGGTTCTTGTGGGTTTTTTCTGGCTATAGGGCTATGTTCTAGAGGCATTTTCTCCTGACGTTTCGCCTGCATCTATGGCAAGCATCCTCAGAGGTAGTGAGGTCTGTTGGAATTAGGAAAATGGGTTTATATATCTGTGGAATGACTGGGGTGGGGCAAGGAGCTCTTCTCTGCTGGAGCTGGGTGTGAATGTTTCAACTGATCACCTTCATTAGCATTTGAAGGCCTGGCTGAGCCTGGGGGAATCTTTTGTTGGGAGGTGTTAAGATGTGCCTGGTTGTTTCCTCTCTGCTGTTTTGCTGTTGTAACAGCAACAACCAGGCACATCTTAACACCTCCCAACAAAAGATTCCCCCAGGCTCAGCCAGGCCTTCAAATGCTAATGTCCTAGTCCCACTCTGTTCCACTTTGGTCTCAGACCTCACCTGCAATAACAACCCAGTGTCCAGTCCTGGGCACAACAAGGACATGGACAATATGCAAAGGTCCAGAGAAAGGTGACCGAAATGATGACCAAAGAAGGCTGAGAGGAGGGGACATGAGGGGCAGGTTTCAACAACTGAAAGGAGGTCCCATTGAGGAGCGGAAGAGCTTGTTTTCTGTTGCTTTCGAGACCAGGGCACAACGTAGATATGGGTTCAAATGGAAGGAAAAGAGATTCCGGATAAACATTAGGTCAGAGCTAATCAACAGAGGAATCCGCTGCTGCCTGGGAGTCTGATGGAGCAGTTGTAAGCAGAAGCTGGATGGCCATCTCTTGGGAGGGCTTGGATGGTGTCGTCCTGCCTGGCAGAAGAGGGTTGGAATGGATGACTCCTTGGGATCTCTTCCACTTCTATGACTCCCAAGGCCAAAAAGTGACCCAGGGGATGGGAATACATCAAATGGAAGAGTGTCAGGTGTGCACCATTCCCAGCCTCCATTCTCTGTGATGCTGAGCATTTGGGGACTGCAAGGAAACTTCTGATTTGGGAAGGGCAATATTCTCATGTTGGCCCCCCTGTTTACATCTATTCCTGGCTCAACACCCACTCTGGTGCCATGAGAGGGGCCTTTCAAGGCTGTTCCAGCCAACCGTGTTGAGCAGCACCGATTGCACAAATAAACAGCCTGGAAGGGAAGGAGCGGGCAGGGGCCTCCAGGCCAGGTGACCTCCGGGCACACCTGCTGGCTCTGGAAGCTGCCACGGCTGCCTTTCAGCTGGCCGGCCACACACTGCTGCCTTGTTCGTGCAGCTGAGGAGGGATTCCTGGCAAAGGAAGGGCCCCGCTGATAGCACCAGCGAGCAACAAGCCTGCCACTGAGAAGCGGAACGCGCACCTGCGGGCTTTGCATGCGCAAAGAGGCACAAATGGGGAATTCAGGGGCGGAAGAGCATCAGAATGCTTTCTGGAAGAAGTGCTGCTGAGGGAAGGCTAGGAAGCCATCCACACAGTTGAAGTAATATGAATAATAATAATAATAATAATAATAATAATATAACTTTATTTTTGTATCCCACCTCTATCTCCTCGAAGGGTCTGGGGACGGCTTACATGGAGACAAGCCCGGTCAAACATAGAATTAAAATATAGTAATGCAGTTTGAAAGTGCATCCTCAGATTCCCATAATAATAATAATAATAATAATAATAATAATAATAATAATAGAATGATAGAATCATAGAATCCTAGAATCAAAGAGTTGGAAGAGACCTCCTGGGCCACTATCCAGTCCAACCCCATTCTGCCAAGAAGCAGGAATATTGCATTCAAAGCACCCCTGACAGATGGCCATCCAGCTTCTGCTTAAAAGCTTCCAAAGAAGGAGCCTCCACCACACTCCGGGGCAGAGAGTTCCACTGCTGAACGGCTCTCACAGTCAGGAAGTTCTTCCTAATGTTCAGATGGAATCTCCTCTCTTGTAGTTTGAAGCCATTCTTCCATTGTGTCCTAGTCTCCAGGGAAGCAGAAAGGAAGCTTGCTCCCTCCTCCCTGTGGCTTCCTCTCACATATTTATACATTTATTATTATTATTATTATTATTATTATTATTATTGATCACATCCTCAGCTGCTGCAAGAAGATTGTGCAGATAGACCACAAGCAGAGGCATAATACTGTTGCTCAGATGATCCATTGGAGGACCTATGTTTTATTGATTTTATTGTTTATGGAATTTTATGGACGTTTACATGCTTTTAACTGTTTATATTATTGTGGCATCGAATTGTGCCGGTTTTGTAAACCACCCTGAGTCACCCTCAGGCTGAGAAAGGCGGTACAGAATTATAGTAAATAATAATAATAATAATAATAATAATAATAATGTCGAAGGCTTTCATGGCTGGAATCACTCAGTTCTTGTGTGCTTTATCGGGCTATATGGCCATGTTCTAGAGGCATTCTTTCCTGACGTTTCGCCTGCATCTATGGCAAGCATCCTCTGAGGATCACCTCTGAGGATGCTTGCCATAGATGCAGGCGAAACGTCAGGAGAAATGCCTCTAGAACATGGCCATATAGCCTGGAAAAACCCACAAGAACTGAATAATAATAATAATAATAATAATAATAATAATAATAACTTGTGCTACAAATACCCAGAAAATCAGGAGGCAGAGAGAGGGCTTTTGCAAGTGAAACAAACAGTAGAAGAAGAGAAACATGCACTGGCAGATAATGTGAAAGGAAATCAAGAACCAACATTAAGGGAAGTCAAGGGTAGAAAACTGCTTCAAGTGCAAAAGAAAAAGAGTGAATACAATAAAAACACAATCCAGCGCAGAAGAGAAAACTGGTGAAAGAAGGCTCTCCATGGACAGTTCCTGGGAAACACTGAGAGCCAAATGGACATGGATGTGGCTCACAAGAGGAACTTGGAAAAAGGAGACCAAGGGCCTGATTGTGGCAGCCCCAAAACAAGCCATTAGAACCAAGGCCATCCAGCCTAGAATTGAAAAGTCAATTAAAGAATCCAAGTGTAGACTCTGCAAGGAATGAGGTGAAACAATAGATCCCATCCTCAGCTGCTGCAAGAAGATTGCGCAGACAGACTCCAAGCAGAGGCATAACACCGTTGCTCAGGTAATTCATTGGAACTTGTGCCACAAATACCAGCTGCCTCCGACAAAGAACTGGTGGGATCACAAGCCGGAAAAAGTTGGAGAATGAACACGTCAAGATACTCTGGGACTTCCGAATTCAGACAGACAGAGTTCTGGAGCACAAGACTCCTGACCTTTGAATGCAATATTCCTACTTCTTGGCAGAATGGGGTTGGACTGGATGGCCCATGAGGTCTCTTCCAACTCTTTGATTCTATGATTCTATGATTCTATGACCTTACCATTGTATCAAAAAAAAAAGTATGGATCATCGATGTTGCAATCCCAGGCAACAGCAGGATTGAAGAGAAACAACTGGAAAAGCTGACACGATATGAGGATTTAAAGATTGAACTGCAAAGACTCTGGCACAAACCAGCCAAGGGGGTCCCAGTGGTGGTCGGCACACTGGGTGCAGTGCCTAAAGACCTTGGCCTGCACTTAAACACAATCGGCCCTGACAAATTTACCAGCTGTCAGTTGCAAAAGGCCACCCTACTCGGATCTGCACGCATTATTCACCAATACATCACACAGTCCTAGACACTTGGGAAGGGTCCGACGTGTGATCCAATACAACAGCCAGCAGAGTGTCTGCTGTGGACTCATCTTGTGGTGTTTCAAATAATAATAAAAATCAAACTGCAAAAGCTCTGACATCAACCAGTCCAGGTGGTCCCAGTGGTCATGGGCACACTGGGTGTCATGCCAAAAGATCTCAGCCGGAATTTGGAAACAATAAACATGGACAAAATCACGATCTGTTAACTACAAAAGGCCTCCTGACTTGGATCTGCGCGCATCATTCAAAAACAGAATCAAAGAGTTGAAAGAGACCTCATGGGCCATCCAGTCCAACCCCATTCTGCCAAGAAGCAGGAATATTGCATTCAATTCATCACACAGTCCTAGACGCTTGGGAAGGGTTCGACCTGTGATTTTGTGATACGAAGTCCAGCATATAGATCTTATTTGCTGTGACATACTATGCTTTTGTGACAGTATTTAGAGATAAAACTACAAAGACTCTGGCACAAGCCAGTCAAGGGGGTCCCAGTGGTGATAGGCACTCTGGGTGCAGTGCCTAAAGACCTTGGCTTGCACTTAAAAACAATCAGCACTGTCAAAATTACCACCTGTCAGCTGCAAAACACCACCCTATTCGGATCTGAACGCATTATTCGCCAGCAGTAGTAAATCTTGTCAATTGAAAGGTTAACCGTTCAAAGCCCAGGTCAGGGGGAATGCCTGGCCTTTCAGCCCAGTTTCTGCCCACCTAGCAGATCGAAAAGAAATGTTATTAGATAAATAGGTACTGCTTTAAAAGCAGGGAGGTATTGACACACTTTTAGCTCACAACGGAATCCCCGGTAACACAGTAGGTTAAACCCCTGTGCCAGCAGGACTGAACCCCGACAGGTCGCAGGTTTGAATCCGGGGAGAGGCGGGTGAGCTCCCTCTAACAGCTCCAGCTCCTCATGTGGGGACATGAGAGCAGTCTCCCACAACAATGATAAAAAACATCAAATCATCCGGGCGTCCCCTGGGCAACGTCCTTGCAGACGGCCAATTCTCTCACACCAGAAGCGACTTGCAGTTTCTCAAGTTGCTCCTGACACGACAAAAAAAAAAAAAAAAGCACGCAACGATGAATCCGCTGAGTTTGCCTCCTGTTTGGATAGTTTATGTGACTCCTATTTCTCTCTGCTTTTTGTTTCCCAATAAATCTTTTGTCAACAATATTGACAAGCTGGAATGTGTCCAGAGGAGGGCGACTAAAATGATCAAGGGTCTGGAGAACAAGCCCTATGAGGAGCGGCTTAGGGAACTGGGCATGTTTAGTCTGAAGAAGACAAGGCTGAGAGGGGAGGAGGGAGCAAGCTTGTTTTCTGCTTCCCTGGAGACTAGGACGCAATGGAACAATGGCTTCAAACTACAAGAGAGGAGATTCCATCTGAACATGAGGAAGAACTTCCTGACTGGGAGAGCCGTTCAGCAGTGGAACTCTCTGCCCCAGAGTGTTGTGGAGGCTCCTTCTTTGGAAGCTTTTAAACAGAGGCTGGATGGCCATCTGTCAGGGGTGATTTGAATGCAATATTCCTGCTTCTTGGCAGAATGGGGTTGGACTGGATGGCCCAGGAGATCTCTTCCAACTCTTTGATTCTATGAACTGACCTTCCTTCCCAAAAGGTTTGAGCCAGGACCGTTTGGCCTTGTTTGTGAAGTGCGCGACTCAAGTTACGCACTAAAAGTCAGCGAAGAACAGAAGAAGGAAAGCAGACCTCTGACGCTGTGGATAATGGGCACAAAATGGGTCAAAAAGTCCAGGCTTCATCATCATCATGGCATTTTGCAGAGGTGGAAAAGCATATAAAATTTCAGCCTTCTGCACTTTTCAGATCCTTAACACTTGGACAGTTCCTTCTGGGTTTGGAATCCAAATTTAAAGGGGACTGGACAGTTTTCGTGTCCTGGTTTCCACCCCATTTGCAGAATGGATGCATGCATAGTGGAGAATTAATGCAAGTTGAGATTGCTGCCCCAGCCCAATAACGTAGAATCCTGGGACTTGTAGTTTGACTAAGGTCTTTAGCCCTCTTTGCCAAAGAGTGCTGGTGCCTCGCCAAACTACAAATCCCAGGGTCCCACAGCAGTTCAAGAGGTGTCAAACTGCATTCCTTCAACAGTGTAGATGACCCTGACAGGAGACATGATGGAACTTCGTGTAATATCTCAAAGCATGTTGTGTTTTGAAGATGGAGGCAGCTTGTTTTCTTCTGGTTCTGAAGCCAGAATGAGAACCAATAGATTCCTAAACATTAGCAAGATTTTCTAAAACTCTAAATGTGCTCTCTCCATCTTTGGAGTTCTTCAAACAGAGGTTGGCTGGACCACTTTTGGGAGAGTATTCTTCATGCCAAGGGGTTGGACTAGATGACCCTCATGGTCCCTTCTAACTCTTAAGACTCTATAAAATGTAAATAGAACACTAATGATGTGGGGCAGAAATCAATGTTTTGTTTCATGGGACCATTATATCCTTCTGTCCCAAATTTGCTATGAACTGCTGCGAGCTGTGGTAGCACAGCGGTTAAAACCACTAACTGCAGGAAAAGCTGCTAAGTTAGAGGATTAGAAGTTCGAAGCTGATAGTCGGGGTGAGCTGTCATTCCTAGCTTCTGCCAACCTAGCAGTTCCAAAATATGCAATGCGGGGCCTTCTCAGTGGTGGCTCCTCAGCTGTGGAACTCCCTCCCTAGGGATATTAGATTGTGCTCTTTGTTGTGGCTCACTTTGAGCCTGAGCTTTCTGAGCCTGAGTTTCCTCAGGACAAGGAGGATGATGGGTTACAGATTTCTGAACCTGTTCCTGTTATTGAGGCAGACAGTGTGGATTCTGAAGAAGAGACAGCATTTCCGTTCCCCAGGGAAAGGAATGTTGTTTTAGATAAAGATAGTGAAACTTCACAGCTGCAGGTGGATGAGCCGGCGGAGTCGGTCCCATCTGGGAGTTCAGGGCCTCTCGGTTCTCAGGGAGATCTGTCTCAGGATAATGAGGGATCCGGCCTTGAAGAAGGAGACCTGATTAGGGAGGACCGTTTGCAATTAAGGGTTCGCCGAAATGCACTTTGCCAACAAACGTGAGATTAGAGGTCAACGTAATGCTTTCGAATGATCTGATTGAAGTCTGTCCATTGTCAGTGCAATGTTGCTTCTACCCTGTTAACTTCTCTGAAATTACCTCGGCTTTTGGGGAAAGCTTCTAGCTCTTTGGGACTTTGGTTTTGCTCCTGATTTCTTGGGGACTTTGTCATGCTGCCATGGATTCTTCTTTAACTAATGCTAAAGGAATATACTTCATGTTATTTGACTCTGGATCTTGGGAACTTTGCCTATGCATTTAAGAATGGCCATCTTGCAGGAATGCTTCAGTTGGAACAAACTGCATAGTGGAATGGGGTTGGACTGGATGTCCTTTGGGGGACCCCTTCCAACTCTAGTAGATTATGGACTGCCTCAGATTTTTCTTCGTGGAGGACTTTCAGCAAAGTTTGGATGGCCATCTGTCAGGAGGGTTTATATTGTGCCTCCTTGCATGGTGGATCAGGGTTGGACTAGATGGTCTTTGGGGGTCCCTTCCAGCTCTAGGATGATCTGGGTGAGCTCTTCTGTGCTCATGAATCTGCCCCTTCTCTCCGGCCAGCAGACCCCAAAACCACAGTCACTTGGCCCTATAAATCGGAATGCCTTTAAGCACAAGGCATGGCCTGTTTGGGGCTCCTCGGCTATTTCCAAACCAGCTCTTTTATGGGGACTTTTTATGGCATGGCATTTTAACGGTGCAGCCGCCCAAGGTCTTTGCAAGATTTGCAGAATGAAGATGAGAAGAAAAAGAAGAAGAGAAGACCAACTTCTACGCCACTTTCCACCAAATGTCCTCCCTCCAGTTCAGGAAACAACCAAAGCTAGTGGACAGCACCAAATACCTTATATGCCAAGCAGGCACTGACCCTATGACATCCTGAACTCTGGATCACAAATTCCCCAAAACATAACTCTCCCAAGCTTTGGCGCTATTGCTGGCTGCAATGCTATCCATCCTGCGCATTTACTGCAGGATGAAAGAGCTGTAGGTTTTCAAGGCACCTAAATGTCACAAAAATTTAATATGCAGATTTTATAAATGTGAATTTAATATGATGTGTGGGAATGAATGGAAGGATGTATGAATTGAGTTAATAATTTTGGAAGCACCAGTAAAATATTAAGGCCTGCAATAACTAACTGCCTGCTTGCCGGACTGTAATTAAAAATTGCTAATAAGAGCTGAAAAGTAAACTCTGATAAGAATTGGGTGAGTGATAACAGAAATGTTTACAATGTTAGGAAGGAAGTCAACATAAGATCAACACCAATCAAGAAGATCAACATCTGGCCAGGAAACTGGGATGGATCCAGGATGGAAGACGTCTATCATTAATTTACAACTTTGGGACGACATCAGCAGAATATTCCTATAAAAGACTCAGTCTAATAATGCTCAAAGTGTGGCAGACCTGAGGAGTCTGTTCCAACCGCCATGCTCTGCTCCATGAGAAGGAGAGAGATGGTGTATTCGGAGAGTGGCAGATTTGCAAGGGAGCAGTCTGGTCACTTTGGGGCTTCTTTCTCAAGGGAAGAGGAAGAAGGGCGCTTTTGGTGTTTTGGATTTTGTGCAGGGAGTCAGGTTCTGTTGTAGGGAAAACACAGATCTGGTCCTTGGCATTGTTCTTAGGGAAAGAAGTTGCCCATACATTGTTCTTAGGGAAACAACTGCCATTCACTTGCTCAGATCTGAAAGTAGCTAAATCAGGCATGGGCAAACTTCAGCCCTCCAGGTGTTTTGGACTTCAACTCCCACAATTCCTAACAGCTGGTAGACTATTAGGAATTGTGGGAGTTGAAGTCCAAAACACCTGGAGGGCCGAAGTTTGCCCATGTCTGCTTAAGTCAATCCAGGGATCAGTAAGGAAAATGTTGGAGTGTATCTATGGTGTAGAATGGATCCTCAATCGTGTAGTTTTACAAGGTCTTCAACTTTCTCTGTCAAAGAATGCTGATGGCTCATCAAAGTACAAATCCCAGCATTGCCTAGCATTGAGCCGTGGCCATTAAATTTGAGATGACATCCCTCAAATAGGAACTCAAGGTGCAGTTCCCGAAACAGCTTCCCCTTTTGCTTTGGCGCAGCACTAAGACTACCCTATCATGCAGATCTAATGTCCAACCCTAATTTTGGGGTGGCAATTTTAGCCAAAAAAAGGTGAGCACTGAGTAAATACAAGGGTGTAGATGCCCTCCTGGAAGGCACCCACAGCTGGTGAGGCTGTCATAGGTGGTTAGGTCTGAATGGAATTGCTGAGCCTCCCCCAGGGCAAGGTGTTCTTCATGCTTCAAGGACCGCTGTCTTTCGCCAGCACCGCCCATAATCCACGCTCCTGGGCTTCAGAGGATGCACCATGATTTACCGCATTGACTCAAATCTAATGCTCACCTTTTTTAAGGCTAAATTACACTGTTCAACGGAGAAAAAGTTGCGGGCCTGAAAATACCTGTTATTTTATTATTTTGGGGTGCTGAAAACGAAAATGACATTTAAAAATGTATATTGGCTCTAGTTGTTATGATATAAGCAATCACGTGATCACGTATGGTTGAAAAAATGCATGTTGCGACTTACACTATGGAAGATTCTAGAATATTCTAGAAAGTTAGTGCCGTGTGCAAAAGCCAGAAAGCCCTATATAAGGCCAGACTTTTGAATGGTGAGGGTCAGTCAGTTGAAGACTGAGACAGGATCGTTAAACATCGTTTGACTGTAGTTTTGCCTCCTCGCACGTGTGTAAATAAAGAACTATGGAAAAAAGAGATCCAGGCCAATGGACTCCGTCAATGCTGTCAGACTCCTGCTGGAGCATTGCAAGAGGGAATCCTTTCCTTGAATACAAAAGAAAAGTCAAGAGAAGCAAACAGGAGATAAACTAAAGTCACGATGAAAGCGATATTTAAACTTTCAGACTTTTCAACTGCATTAGGCCTACTAATAGAGTTTCTTGCTGCACAAACATAAACAATAGACTAATTAAATAAATATTTCTCATGTATAAACTATTGGCAATATAATTTGACTAAAATTTAGTAAATATTCACGGTTTATATGCATGCAGTAAGGTTAGGCGCATTATCATAATTATTAACGAATTACCTATTGTGGAGAAAATTGAAATAGCTGTTGCATAAAAACCAGAGCCAATTAACACATTTAATTATTATATTTGAATTCAGCATGTTAAATTTATTAAGAAACGGCACATTTCATTTCCGCAACTGAGAAAAACTGAAAATTTGTAGAACAGTGTTACCTTTCAAATGAGGGTGTGCATTAGATAGAATCCTAGAATCATAGAATCAAAGAGTTGGAAGAGACCTCCTGGGCCATCCAGTCCAACCCCATTCTGCCAAGAAGCAGGAATATTGCATTCAAATCACCCCTGACAGATGGCCATCCAGCCTCTGTTTAAAAGCCTCCAAAGAAAGACCCTCTACCATACTCTGGGGCAGAGAGTTCCACTGCTGAACGGCTCTCCCAGTCAGGAAGTTCTTCCTCATGTTCAGATCTTCATAATAGGGTCATCTTAGTGCTGAGCCAACGCCAAAGGGGAAGCTGCTTCAGGAGCTGGACTTGGAACTTCTCTCAGAGGGACATCACCTCTCATTTAATTGCCATGGCTCAATGCTATGCTATCCTGGGATTTGTAGTTTGGTGAGGCATCAGCATTCTTTGGCAGTCTCCACGATCCCAAACTACAGTTCCCATAACTCTATAGAATTGAACCAAGGCAGTTAAAGGGGATTCTTTCTGCAGCATTGATGCACCTCAAGGTTTTCTTTTGATGTTCCAAAACTTTTGTTTGTAAAGAAGGAATTCTAAGCCTGCAGCCATTGTAATGCACAGCAATTTTTTTTTGGCCAAATCACAAAGAGTGCACTTTTTACCACTGCACATGACATTCACCAGCAAATACTTTTTTTTTTTGTTTCAAGGTTTTGAAAATGGAGTTGTGTGTTATATTCGATGGCACATGAGACTCGAGTCAAAACAGGTATATGCCTTCCTCTTTTGTTGCTTCACTGCAGGCAAAAGTAATCTATGCTGCAAAACTTGAAGCTCGTTTGCCGTAACGGGCTTTGAATCTGAAATGACCTTTTGGAACTACAGATCCCATGCTGGCTCTTATTCTCAAGGCAATTAAAGTGGCATCAATGGTTGAAGGGCCGGATTTGGATCTCAAATGGTCCTCTTCCCACAAAACATCAGGGAGCATGCCCTGGTATTCTGTCATGGGATGCCATCTGAACACGAGGAAGAACTTCCTGACTGTGCGAGCCGTTCAGCAGTGGAACTCTCTGCCCCGGAGTGTGGTGGAGGCTCCTTCTTTGGAAACTTTTAAACAGAGGCTGGATGGCCATCTGTCAGGGGTGATTTGAATGCAATATTCCTGCTTCTTGGCCGAATGGGGTTGGACTGGATGGCCCATGAGGTCTCTTCCAACTCTTTGATTCTATGATTCTATGATGCATAGAATCTCGGTTTGATAGCTGAAGGTCTGAAATCTGGGGTTTTCTTAAACAGAGGCTGGATGGCCATCTGTCAGGATCACTTAGATTATGTGTCCTCATCTGAGAATGGACTAGATGGCCCTTTGGGGTCCCTTCCAAACCTGTGGTTTCCTATGGTTTGATTTCTCTTGCGACACCCTTGTTTTGCCCAGGCCGTGCGCAATGCCCACCCAATAAAAACCGGACGAGAGCCGACAGCTGTTGCAGAGGGAGCCAAGGCCGGACAGCATCCCGGTCTGGCGGGTGGCCTGGAATGTGCCTGGCGCAAGAGACGCCGGTCCTGGCACCAGCGCATGGGACTCCTGGCTCGCCATTCCCTCCCAATGCTGTGGCTTCTGGGTCGCCAACGGCATAAACAGTCATAAAGTCCCTTTGCTGGATCCTTAGACCACGAAGAGAGGAGGCTCCTGCGCCTTGGATCAGACGTTCCCTGCAGGAGGGTTAAATACCCGCTTTGAGTCTCCTTGTGGTGAGAAAAGGCAGGGTATAAGTAAACAGAATTATCCTATCCTATCTGATTTGCCATCGATCCATTCCTTTGTGCCTCACGCAAATCTACCATTTGTCAAAGTATACAATCCTGAGCTTTTCTTTTCCATTTCTGGGCGAATAGCTTAACCATTGTGTGATGGCTATCTAGAAATATCTAGAAATAGTTTTCTAAAATCCACAGAGACACTCGCTGGAACACCTCAGCAAGCGAGAGTCCAAAAGTGGCAGGCTCAAGCCCAGAACCTCAACCAATGGCTGGTACCAAATGAGAGATTCCCCCCTAGGCACACAGAGGACTGGGCGACTTGGAAGGCACTGAACAGACTTCACTCTGGCACCACAAGATGCAGAGCCAACCTCAAGAAATGGGGCCACAAAGTGGAATCCTCGACATGCGAGTGTGGAGAAGAGCAAAACACTGACCACATTCTGCAATGCAACCTGAGCACCAACACATGCACAATGGAGGACCTTCTTGCAGCAACACAAGAAGCACTCCAAGTGGTCAGATACTGGTCAAAGGACATTTAATCAACTACCAAACTCACAAATTTTGTATTTTGTCTGCTTGTTTGCTTTGTTCTGTTAGAAATGTAATATAATTGACTGGTTGCCCTGACAAGACAAATAAATTGTGTGACGGCGCGAGTGGCGCCACCTATATATAGAACTGTAAGTTGCAGGATTTGAACTGTTGTATCATGCCTGATTTTGCTTTTTTACCCTGTAAATGTATAGTTGGAGTGATTGGTTATTTATAGCTGTTAATCAATGTTGTTTGCATCAGTTGAATTGCTCCTCCTGCTCAATTGTTTGACCCCATCTCTTCCTAGAGAGCAGGACAGAGTTTCCTTTTCCATTCCACCATCAAACTTTCTATCAGATGGACATGAGAGAGAGACTTGGCTCTGAAGCCCTTGATTAAGTTACCTCTCAGCACCAATTCTGAGGTGCTGAGACTTATGCTTCATGTTCAGATCAACCTGAACGACGTTGCGAAGTCTCAAGTGCCTTCGAACCAGTTCTTTGTCACCAGGCTTTGTCCCTTAAAAATATAGGCCATTGGAATTGGGGTTGTGATTATTCCGATATTCACAGCCATTGAGAAAGAGGGACCTGGAAAAGCTTCTCAGCTGCAAAACTCCTTGGACCCAAGACAACCAGAGACTGTAATGTATATTTTCCTTTACCCCATTGAAACTTCCAGCTTATTGCCTTAAAGGGATAACTCTTTGTGAACAATTAAACCTATTTTGAGTTATCTACAGTGTTTTGGTCCTTGGGAGTTCCAGTTTTCCTAAAGGAGGGCAAGAAGCAATCCCCCGGGGAAAGATGTCACGTCCATGCCTCTTCCACTAAGAGTGATAGCCCCCAGGCATGACGGGACACATTGGTTCGTCCCATCAAATACGAGGTCTGTCCTAACAACAACAACAACATCCGGCTTGGTCTCTGAAGCCAACAGAGTCAGTTCTGGTCAGGATTTGGATGGGAAGACACCAAGGAAGAACATATACTGGAGGCTCTATTTCAGAAGAAAGGACTGGCAAAACCACCTCTGAGGTTTCCTTGCCCAAGAAAATCCTATGAAATTTGTAGGGTCACCATAACAGGCGACTTGAAAGCTCATATATCTATAAGATCTCCGTCATATTCATTGATTCATCACAGTTACTCACTTGGGCTTTAAACATTTGGCCTGATGGTCGCAGGTTAATAGAAAGACACAAGGAGGTAAACAGAGGTTGGGTGGTCATCTGCCCGGGGTTCTTTGATTGTGCTTTTCCTGCATAGAAGAAAAGGGTTGGACTAGATGGCCCATGCGAAGTCTCTTCCAACTCTATTATTCTATGAAGTATCAATGGAAAAATGTCCCAAGGAAAGCAGCCCTGGATACTACAAGGCCCCAGTCTGGGAGAAAGCTGGCATGCAAACACACACACACACACACACACACACACACACACACACACACATTAGCCATCCCCTGCCACACATTGCTGTGGCCCAGTCTGTATATATGTGTTTTGTGTGTGTATATATGTGTATATATTTGTGTATATGTTTTTAGATGTGTGTTTTGTGTATATATATGTGTGGTTTTGTGTATGTGTTGTTGTTGGAGCTCAGCCTGTGATCGTGTTTCAGGATGAGGGTGCTTTGGATGTGGGAAGTGATGCCAATGAAATTCAAGATGGCAATGGTTTGGTCAATGATACTAATGCAGAGAAAGAGCAGGAGATCCCTGTGCAAGGTGTAGTTTCTCATGAGAATGTCCCTGAAGGCTGTGGGGATGATGGTGTACTCCCCAAATTGATACCAGAAAGTTCCCAGGATTTGGGGCTTGAAAACAATTGGGCACCTAGCCCAGCTGCAAAACTTAATGAGCAAATAGATAGGCGGCAGGAAATTAGTCAAAACAGGCAAACCGAACAGTGGCTTCGGCGGTCTGCCAGGATCCGACAGAAAAAGATAAGGGAATCTCAATTAAACCTAAACCAATTTCTGAGTGTTTGGAATAGCTTAATGAGAGGATAAAAGTTCCAAGTATGGGAAATACAGTCAGATGAAGCATCATTTGGAATCAAGTGAAGTTCTTTTCCTTGTTTCATGGAAGCCTTGCTTGGAAGATTCTTCTTTAAGTATTTCTTGTTTCATGGTTTGGATTCTAGGATTGTATGAATGCCTACTCATGCCTTGGATTAATGTTTCCTGGTTTCCTGAATTATATTAGAGAAGTGTGGAGTTTGTTTTTATGGACTTTGCTGAACTTTACCCTGGACTATTTTTGCTCTTGCGAATCTTCTTACCTAATTGGATTTACCTGTTTCTTTAAAGTGCTTTTACTTGCTGCTTTTTAATTATCTTCAATAAAAGGGTTGTTTTCCAATCAACAGTGTGGTGTTTACAGTCAGGGGGCTTTTCCTGTCCCGGAGTGCAACAGTTGTAATGTATTTTTTGTTTTTGTTTTTGTTTTGCTTTTTAAGCCTCTTCTGCTGTGTTTTTCAGTGTTTTTATGAGTGATGGTCACTCATTAGCCTGACACCAAATGTGGTGTCAATTCATCCAACGGTTTTTGAGTTATGTTAACCCCACAAATGAACATTACATTTACATACACACACACACAGAGTGGCAAAGTGGATTAAACCACTGAGCTGCTGAACTTGCTAACTGAGAGGTCATTGATTCAAATCTGGGGAGTGGCGTGAGCTCCTGCTGTTAGCCCCAGCTTCTGCCAACGTAGCAGTTTGAAAACATGTAAAAACATACAAATGTGAGTAGATCGATAGGTTCTACTCCAGCAAGAAGGTAACAGAGCTCCATGCAGTCATGCTGGCCACATGACTTTGGAGGTGTCTATGGCTTAGCAATGGAGATGAGCACCAACTCCCAGAGTCGGAAATGACTGGACTTAACGTCAGAGGAAAACCTTTCCCTTTACTTATATATTTCTATACGCACATGTGTGCACGCGAACATCAATATACTGATAATTATCAAATCACCCAGCAGTCAATAAGTACTTATAACAAACTAATAATACAAGAAAACATTTGCTGTGTGTTTTTGGTAATGCCAAACCCTATATGTGTATCACAAACTAATCATACAAGATTCCATGTGATACTATAGAATAGGTTGTATTGTCGAAGGCTTTCATGGTTGGAATCACTAGGTTCTTGTGGGTTTTTTCGGGCTATAGAGCCATGTTCTAGAGGCATTTCTCCTGACGTTTCGCCTGCATCTATGGCAAGCATCCTCAGAGGTGTGAGGTCTGTTGGAAGTAGGAAAAATGGGTTTATATATCTGTGGAATGGCTGGGGTGGGGCAAGGAGCTCTTCCCTGCTGCAGTTAGGTGTGAATGTTTAGCTGATCACCTTCATTAGCATTTGAAGGCCTGCCTGAGCCTGGGAAATCTGTTGCTGGGAGGTGTTAATTTGTGCCTGGAAGAGCTCCTTGCCCCACCCCAGCCATTCCACAGATATATAAACCCATTTTTCCTACTTCCAACAGACCTCACAACCTCTGAGGATGCTTGCCATAGATGCAGGCGAAACGTCAGGAGAAATGCCTCTAGAACATGGCTCTATAGCCCGAAAAAACCCACAAGAACCTACTGCTATTGGTTCTTATGGTGTCCAGTGCTGGTTTTCCTTGGGTTACTTTTGCATTGGACTGTTACCTATCTATCATTACCTATACTCATTACAAAAACAGGAAATGGTGTTATGGAAGGTGCCCTTACTAAAGGCCCCAAAGCTGCTTTGATCTCAGAAACTATATTTCCCCAAGAAGGGTTTACTACATTAAAGGAATTGGATGAGAGGTGACCCATGAATCAGAAAGCAGGGAAAAAACACAACTACTACTACTACTACTAGAACGACAACATGTTTTTGCGATATCCAGTACTAGTTTTTCTTGGCTTACGGCTACATCTATGTTTAGCTTGCTGCATTTTTGTCTTAGATCCAAAGATATTTGCAGGGATTTAAAATCACAAGGTCAACCCTACGACTCCAAAAGTGCTTCCGATAACAAAGCTGAAAGAACAAACACGGGGCACACCTGTTGGGAATATATTTAATTTCTGGCCCAACCAAAGAGAAAGCATTGCTCAGCATTGCAGGGCAGATGCCTGATTGCAAAACCGGAGCGGAGAGGCCAACGTGCACTAGATCCCCCACCAAACAATGCAATTGTCCTCTTTCCAGTAACAGTGTGGCATCATTTTGCAGATGCACGAGGCACCTTTAAGCCCATAGGAAGCTCTTTCTTCTTCCCATTTAATTCCATGCCTGAAAATGGCCAGTGCTGAACTGGGGAAACAGAATAGGGCAAGAAAATGTGCAAGAAAATCCAGGGGATCTGGCAGAATGCAACCTCAAATGCAGAGCGTTACACCAGGTGCATCTTTTGTTCAGCAAATACATGTGCTTTCATGCTCAGCTAAGCATTAGGGCTGTCCAACCACGGAAAAATTTGTTTCTAAACTCGATTCGTTTTTAAGGGGTTTTTGCGTTTCGTTATTTAAAAGAATTCCGAAATTTTTCTTTAAAAAAGTTCAATATTTACGAAATTTCGTAAATTACAAAACAATATGAAACAATTACGAAACAATTACGAATCGATTCGTTAATGGTGGACGCGACCGCGCAATACGCTAAAAAACCTCCAAATGGGACAGGGGGAACTTCTGAAGCTTCCCTCTCCCTCTGTTGTTGACTGTTGGTGTGATATTTTCACTGATTAAACAAACAACAACTATAAAACTTGCCCCAGACATGCGGAAATAATAACGAAACGATTTCAAAACGATAACGAAACAAATACAAAACAAATTCAAAACAATTACAAAACGAATTACGAAACAAGCCCTATGAGGAGCGGCTTAGGGAACTGGGCATGTTTAGCCTGAAGAAGAGAAGGCTGAGAGGAGATATGATAGCCATGTATAAATATGTGAGAGGAAGCCACAGGGAGGAGGAGGGAGCAAGCTTGTTTTCTGCTTCCTTGGAGACTAGGACGTGGAACAATGGCTTCAAACTACAAGAGAGGAGATTCCATCTGAACATGAGGAAGAACTTCCTGACTGTGAGAGCCGTTCAGCAGTGGAACTCTCTGCCCCGGAGTGTGGTGGAGGCTCCTTCTTTGGAAGCTTTTAAGCAGAGGCTGGATGGCCATCTGTCAGGGGTAATTTGAATGCAATATTACTGCTTCTTGGCAGAATGGGGTTGGACTGGATGGCCCATAGGTCTCTTCCAACTCTTTGATTCTAGGATTCTATGATTCTATGAATTTAAAAATTCGTTTCGTTTTTTAGATGCTCCTGAATGGTTCGTTATCGCTTCGTTAACAAAAAAATAACGAATTTTTAACGAATTACGAAATTACGAAACGAAACCGCCCAGCCCTACTAAGCATCTTGCCATGCAAACCCTCTGTAACTTTGCCTTCAACCTGGGGAACTTCTTTCTCTGTCCTGGCTGATCTGGTTTAGCGTATGCTCGCCAGGCATGGACCTCTCTAACTGTGGTTCTAACTGGAATGTTTTGAATGAATCTTGTGGATGCTCACCAGGCATGGACCTCTCTAACCACGGTCCTAACTGAAGGAGAGAGAAATTGGGGCCCCATCTTGTAAGTGATTCTTTGCTCCAACTGTATTGCTATGGGTTTAGTCTTCTCTTGAAAGAACACACCAAGATGCACAGAGGTTGAAGATACCATACAACTTTATTGTTCAGAATACAAGCGTCTAGAATGACTGCCCATCTATATAGGGCAGTGTTTCTCAACCTTCCTAATGCCGTGACCCCTTATTACAGTTCCTCATGTTGTGGTGACCCCCAACCATCCAATTATTTTCGTTGCTACTTCATAACTGCAATTTTGCTATTGTTATGAATCGTAATGTAAACATCTGAGATGCAGGATGTATTCTCATTCACTGGACTAAACTTGGCACATATACCCAATACGCCCAATACTGGCAGGGTTGGAGGGGTTGATTTTGTCATTTGGGACTTGTAGTTGCTAGGATTTATAGTTCACCTACAATCAAATAGCATTCTGAACTCCGCCAATGATGGAACTGAACCAAACTTGGCACGCAGAACTCCCATGTCCAACAGAAAATATTGGAAAGATTTGGTGTCTGTGACTTTGAGTTTTGGAGTTGTAGTTCACTTACATCCAGAGAGCACTGCGGACTCAAACACTGATGGATCTGGACCTAACTTGGCATGAATATTCAATATGCCCAAATGCGAACACTGGTGGAGTGTGGGGAATATAGACCTTGACATTTGGGAGTTGTAGTTGTTGGGATTTATAGTTCACCTACAATCAAAGAGCATTCTCAACTCCACCAATGATGGAATTGAGCCAAACTTGGCACACAGAACTCCCATGACCAACAAAAAATACTGGAAGGATTTGGTGGGCAGTGACCTTGAGTTTTAGAGTTGTAGTTCACTTACATCCAGAGAACACTGCGGACTCAAACACTGATGGATCTGGACCTAACTTGGCATGAATATTCAATATGCCCAAATGTGAACACTGGTAGAGTTTGGGGAAAATAGACATTGAAATTTGGGAGTTGTAGTTGTTGGGATTTATAGTTCACCTACAATCAAAGCACATTCTGAACCCCACCAATGACAGAATTGGGCCAAACTTCTCACACAAAACTCCCATGACTAATAGAAAATACTGTTTTCTGATGGTCTTTGGCGACCCCTCTGACACCCCCTTGCGACCCCCCTAGGGGTCCCGACCCCCAGGTTGAGAAACACTGATATAGGGCCTTTGCTACAATGTCATAAATCACCCCAAACCCTCTGGTGCCTGCTGCCAACCCTTTCCCACATGCCAGAGCCCACCGTCTCACCGCTCATGGCAATTAACTTCTATCGTGGGTTCATGTGTCCTTGCAGTATCCTGTCCTCCCTTTCAGCCATCAGCTATATGCTCTATGTCAGAACCAGGAAGCTGACATGATTGATCACGACACATCTACACTGCCATATAAAATGCAGATTATCTGCTTTGAACTGGATTATATGGCAGTGTAGACTCATATAATTCAGTGGGTTGTTGTAGGTTTTTTCGGGCTATATGGCCATGGTCTAGAAGCATTCTCTCCTGACGTTTCGCCTGCATCTATGGCAAGCATCCTCACAGATAGTGAGGTCTGTTGGAACTAGGAAAATGGGTTTATATATCTGTGGAATGACCAGGGTGGGACAAAGGACTCTTGTCTGTTGGAGCTAGGTGTGAATGTTTCAACTGACCACCTTGATTAGCATTTGATAGCCTGGCAGTGCTTAGAGCAATCTTTTGTTGAGAGGTGATTAGATGTCCTTGTTTGTTTCCTCTCTGTTGTTGTGCTGTTGTAATTTTAGAGGGGTTTTTTTTAATACCGGTAGCCAGATTTTGTTCATTTTCATGGTTTCCTCCTTTCTGTAGTAGTACCAATCTGTAGTAGTACCAATCAGAGTACCAGAGAGAAAGTAGTTGAGTCATAGAGCAATGAGATTAAGGTTCTCATTTTCATGGTTTCCTCCTTTCTGTTGAAATTGTCCACCTGCTTCTTGTGGATTTCAATGGCTTTGAATGCAATATTCCTGCTTCTTGGCAGGGGGTTGGACTGGATGGCCCATGAGGTCTCTTCCAACTCTTTGATTCTTTGATTCTATGATTCTATGATTCTCTGTGTAGTTTCAACCAGAGAAAATTCAACCAATTTCAACAGAAAGGAACAAACCATGAAAATGAACAAGATCTGGCTACCAGTATTAAAAAAAACTCTAAAATAACAACAGCACAACAACAGAGAGGAAGCAAACAAGGACATCTAATCACCTCTCAACAAAAGATTGCCCCAGGCACTAACAAGCCACAAACCAGGCCATCAAATGCTAATCAAGGTGGTCAGTTGAAACATTCCCACCTAGCTCCAGCAGACAAGAGTCCTTTGTCCCACCCTGGTCATTACACAGATATATAAACCCAATTTTCCTAGTTCCAACAGACCTCACTACCTCTGAGGATGCTTGCCAGAGATGCAGGCGAAACGTCAGGAGAGAATGCCTCTAGAACATGGCCATATAGCCCGAAAAAACCTACAACAACCCAGTGATTCCAGCCATGAAAGCCTTCGACAATTCATATAATTCAGTTCAAGAGAGATAATCTGGATTATCAAAAGCCAATGGGATTTTGGCCTGCATCAAGAGGAGCATAGTGTCTAGATCTAAGGAAGTAATGCTACCCCTCTATTCTGCTTTGGTTAGACCACACCTGGAATATTGTGTCCAATTCTGGGCACCACAATTCAAGAGAGATATTGACAAGCTGGAATGTGTCCAGAGAAAGAGGGCGACTAAAATGATCAAGGGTCTGGAGAACAAGCCCTATGAGGAGCGGCTTAAGGAGCTGGGCATGTTTAGCCTGAAGAAGAGGCCACAGGGAGGAGGGAGCAAGCTTGTTTTCTGCTTCCTTGGAGACTAGGACGCGGAACAATGGCTTCAAACTACAAGAGAGGAGATTCCATCTGAACATTAGGAAGAACTTCCTGACTGTGAGAGCCGTTCAGCAGTGGAACTCTCTGCCCCGGAGGGAGTGTGGTGGAGGCTCCTTCTTTGGAAGCTTTTAAGCAGAGGCTGGATGGCCATCTGTCAGGGGAGATTTGAATGCAATATTCCTGCTTCTTGGCAGAATGGGGTTGGACTGGATGGCCCATGAGGTCTCTTCCAACTCTTTGATTCTATGATTTGATTCTATGATTCTATACAGCAGTTTAGATCCATCCTGAGGCATTTTAAAAGCAGCTGGAAGAAATGGGATCCCAGAGGATGAAGTAAGACAATTCCTGCTAAACTGGGGCATTTGGAGAGCCAGGTCTGAATCTCTCAGCCTTCAGTTATACCCTTTCCTTGTGATGGGCCTCGGGTGCATATCCCAAAACAACATGGCCCCTGCCCATATTCACACACAGCATATAAATCTGAGTTGTTGCTCTTATTTTTTCATTTCCACAACCGTAACTCAAGCAAAAAAAAAAAGGGAAGTCTTCACCGCTCTATTTTTGAAATGGCTCTCTTCCACCTTCTGCACCTCATTAACCAATTTCACACTTTTATTCTGAAAAAAAGGGCATTTTCTGAAAAAGGATCCCTTCCGCAAATGTCCTTAGATGCTCTGTAAGAAGAACCCGGGATACAGACATGAAAGGACCACGCACCTTCGTGGTGTACCCACAAAGCCCAATTGGAACTCCATTATAAGCTGCCTCGATCATTGTGCATCTTTCCACAAGGAATCCTACACATCCCACGTCAATGCGAAGGATACATATCAATCCTTTGCATTGACGTGGTAATGGGGACTGTGCCATAGCAATTAGAATGTGGAGTGATGGGTGTGTTGGGTTGTTGTAGGTTTTTTCGGGCTATATGGCCATGGCCTAGAGGCATTCTCTCCTGACGTTTCGCCTGCATCTATGGCAAGCATCCTCAAATGTAGTGAGGTCTGTTGGAACTAGGAAAAAGGGTTGATATATCTGTGGAAGGACCAGGGTGGGACAAAGGACTCTTGTCTGCTGGAGCTAGGTGTGAATGTTTCAACTGACCACCATTTCATGGCCTGGCAGTGCCTGGGGCAATCTTTTGTTGAGAGGTGATTAGATGTCCTTGTTTGTTTCCTCTCTGTTGTTGTGCTGTTCTAATTTTAGAGTTTTTTAATACTGGTAGCCAGATTTTGTTCATTTCCATGGTTTCCTCCTTTCTGTTGAAATTGTCCACATGCTTGTGGATTTCAATGGCTTTTCTGTGTTGTCTGACATGGTGGTTGTGAGAGTGATCCAGCATTTCTGTCTTCTCAGATAATATGCTGTGTCCAGGTTGGTTCCTCAGGTGCTCTGCTATGGCTGACTTCTCTGGTTGAAGGAGTCTGCAGTGGCTTTCATGTTCCTTGATGCGTGTTTGGGCAATGCTCCTGCGTTTGGTGGTCCCTATGTAGACTTGTCCACAGTTGCATGGTACACGGTAGACTCCTGCAGAGGTGAGAGGATCCCTCTTGTCCTTTGCTGAACAAAGCATTTGTTGGATTTCCTTGGTGGGTCTGTAGATAGTTTGTAGGTTGTGTTTCCTCATCAGCTTCCCTACCAGTATTAAAAAAACTCTAAAATTAAAACAGTGAAAACAGCAGAGGGAAAACAATCAGGGACATCTAAACACCTCTCAACAAAAGATTGCTCCAAGCACTGCCAGGCCATCAAATGCTAATCAAGGTGGTCAGTTGAAACAGTCACACCTAGCTCCAGCAGACAAGAGTCCTTTGTCCCACCCTGGTCCTTCCACAGATATATAAACCCATTTTCCTACTTATCATAGAATCATAGAATCCTAGAATCAAAGAGTCAGAAGAGACCTCATGGGCCATCCAGTCCAACCCCATTCTGCCAAGAAGCAGGAATATTGCATTCAAATCACCCCTGACAGAGGGCCATCCAGCCTCTGCTTAAAAGCTTCCAAAGAAGGAGCCTCCACCACACTCCAGGGCAGAGAGTTCCACGGCTGAACGGCTCTCACAGTCAGGAAGTTCTTCCTCATGTTCAGGTGGAATCTCCTCTCTTGTAGTTTGAAGCCATGGTTCCGCGTCCTAGTCTCCAGCGAAGCAGAAAGGAAGCTTGCTCCCTCCTCCTCCCTGTGGCTTCCTCTCACATATTTATACATGGCTATCATATCCCCTCTCAGCCTTCTCTTCTTCAGGCTAAACATGCCCAGTTCCCTAAGCCGCTCCTCATAGGGCTTGTTCTCCAGACCCTTGATCATTTTAGTCGCCCTCCTCTGGACACATTCCAGCTTGTCAATATCTCTCTTGAATTGTGGTGCCCAGAATTGGACACAATATTCCAGATGTGGTCTAACCAAAGCAGAATAGAGGGGTAGCATGACTTCCTTAGATCTAGACACTAGGCTCCTATTGATGCAGGCCAAAATCCCATTGGCTTTTTTTGCCGCCACATCACATTCCTGGCTCATGTTTAACTTGTTGTCCACGAGGACTCCAAGATCTTTTTCACACATACTGCTCTCGAGCCAGACGTCCCCCATTCTGTATCTTTGCATTTCATTTTTTCTGCCAAAGTGGAGTATCTTGCATTTGTCACTTCCTTCCTTCCCTTCCCTTCCCTTCCCTTCCCTTCCTCCCTCCCTCTCTTTTTCCTTCCTTCCTTCCTTCCTTCCTTCCTTCCTTCCTTCCCTTCCCTTCCTCCCTCCCTCTCTTTTTCCTTCCTTCCTTCCTTCCTTCTCCACCTTTTTCTATGTCTCCTTTCTTCCTTCTCTACCTATTCTTGGACTGCAACTCCCAGCAGTCCTCCTGATTGATCTCTCTACCTACTATCTATCTCTATCTAATTTATCTATCTTATCTATCTGAAGGATTGCTGGGAGTTGCAGTCCAGGAATAGGAAATAGAAAATATGTACGGCTTGGGATGCTTTCAAAGAAATCGAAGAGGAAGGAAGTTTGCATCTTGGAAGCAGTGCATTTGGAGCATCCTCCTCTCCTAGAGAGCCTGGTCTAGGAGATGCTGGGAGCTGTCATTTTCAAATCTACTCCCCTTTCTTCCTTCCTTTCTTTCCTTCCTCTCAGGGCCAGGTCCCAGGTAACTTCAGCCAAAGCCGGGCCTTCCACTCCCTGCCCTGGGCAACCTGGACCCTTCGTGGATTCTCCATCCCGTTCCAACAGGCCGTAAAACCAAAAGCGGCCACTCGAAACCTCATTAAAGGGGATCTGTGTTCCAGCCCTGGATTTCATATTTTACAATAAACACTCCAGCCTCTGGCTTTTTCCTACCGTGGGCCTCATAAAAGGCCAGCTACAGAGAAACTATTTTTCAATGCACTGCAACATTTAAAAAAATAGAATGCCCCAGAGCATGTGCGGAATGCGCCTTTTGCCAGAAATAAGGGGTCCAGTTTAGACTTCGCCTGCAAAGCCTGCAAAACCTGGCTCCTAACAATTAGTCCCAATTGGAATTAGAGGGCTGTAGCATGGACTTTGAGAGCCATGGCTCAATGCAAGGGGCACAGGGGAGTTGTAGTTTGGGGAGGCATCAGCCCTCTGTAAGGCCTTGCAAAGCCTTCAAGTGGTGCCCCATTGACTGTGGGTACATCTACACTGTAGAATGAACACAGTTTGAGACCCAAAGAGAATGGGATGAACTTTCCTTTTGAACTTTATGTAGTTTTCCAAGGTGCTGAACCTGGATTCAGTACCTTGGGCAGTTCATCTAAAGTTCTGACTAATAGATCCCTCAATCTCTTGGTTTCAATACCTTCAGATTGTAGAAAATTACAAAGAAGATATGAGATTAGGGTTTGAAATAAAGAAACCCTTCTGGGACAAGATACTGACTACCGAAAAAAAATTATAAGAAAAATATATAATCAATTACTAATTTGGGCTACAGAAACAGAACAAATCAAGACTAACATGATAAACTGGTCAAGAGACGTAGGCCAATCAATTCCACTAGCAGAATGGGAAAAAATATGGAAAATCAAACTCAAATATACATATGCCACAGATTTAAAGGAAAGCTGGGTAAAGATCTTTTATAGGTGGTATCTTACGCCTGAGATACTAGCAAAAATTAACAAAGATAGGACCAAAGATCGTTGCTGGAAGTGTGGCAAAGAAAAGGGCGTGTTTTTCCACATGTGGTGGAACTGTAAAAAGGTAAAAAAATATTGGTCACAAATCCACAAGATGATAGAAAAAATGTAAGATTTGAACTAAGACCAGAAATACTACTATTAGGAATCCATAATCTCAAGTTAGAAAAGAATGAGCTACAAGCTGGGTAGATGCGGGAATGATGCCGTGGATGTAGCGTACCTGGATTTCAGGAAGGCCTTCTTTGACAAGGTCCCCCATGACCTTCTGGCAAGGAAACTAGTCCAATGTGGGAGAGGCAAAAGTACGGTGAGGTGGATCTGGAATTGGTTAAGTGGACGAACACAGAGAGTGCTCACTAATGCTTCCTCTTCATCTTGGAAAGAAGTGACAAGTGGAGTGCCATCCGTAGGGTTCTTCCGTCCTGGGCCCGGTCCTGTTCAACATCTTTATTAATGACTTAGATGAAGGGCTAGAAGGCAGGATCATCAAGTTTGCAGATGACACCAAATTGGGAGGGAGAGCCAAGACTCCAGAGGACAGGAGCAGAATTCAAAACGATCTTGACAGATTAGAGAGATGATGGGCCAAAACTAACAAAATGAAGTTCAACAGTGACAAATGCAAGATACTCCACTTTGGCAGAAAAAATGAAATGCAAAGATACAGAATGGGGGACAATGCCTGGCTCGAGAGCAGTACGTGTGAAAAAGATCTTGGAGTCCTCGTGGACAACAAGTTAAACATGAGCCAACAATGTGATGCGGCGGCAAAAAAAGCCAATGGGATTTTGGCCTGTATCAAGAAGAGCATAGTGTCTAGATCTAAGGAAGTAATGCTACCCCTCTATTCTGCTTTGGTTAGACCACATCTGGAATATTGTGTCCAATTCTGGGCACCACAATTCAAGAGAGATATTGACAAGCTGGAATGTGTCCAGAGGAGGGCGACTAAAATGATCAAGGGTCTGGAGAACAAGCCCTATGAGGAGCGGCTTAGGGAATTGGGCATGTTTAGCCTGAAGAAGAGAAGGCTGAGAGGAGATATGATAGCCATGTATAAATATGTGAGAGGAAGCCACAGGGAGGAGGGAGCAAGCTTGTTTTCTGCTTCCCTGGAGACTAGGACGCAATGGAACAATGGCTTCAAACTACAAGAGAGGAGATTCCATCTGAACATTAGGAAGAACTTCCTGACTGTGAGAGCCGTTCAGCAGTGGAACTCTCTGCCCCGGAGTGTGGTGGAGGCTCCTTCTTTGGAAGCTTTTCAGCAGAGGCTGGATGGCCATTTGTCAGGGGTGATTTGAATGCAATATTCCTGCTTCTTGGCAGAATGGGGTTGGACTGGATGGCCCAGGAGGTCTCTTCCAACTCTAGGATTCTATGATTCTATGATTCTATGAATGAGGATAAATTATTTTTTTACTTGACAACTGCTGCTAGGATGGTATTAGCTAGAGTGTGGAAAACGGAAGAGATACCAACAACAGAACACTGGATTGGCAAAATAATGGACATAATGAATATGGACATTTTGACGCAGAGAATCTCACAGATCTACAAGAAACCACAGAGAACGGACTGGAAATGTGTAATAGAATTCATCAAGGAAGAGAACCAAGAGATGTATACAATAGATCTATAAAATAAACCCAAGAGAATGACTCATGAAGAAGGGAACGATCACCCTGAGCAAATAAGTATTTATTATTTATTTATTTATTTATTATTTACTGTCCTTGTATACCGCCGTTTCTCAGCCTAATTGGCGACTCAACGCGGTTTACAACAAAATATACAGTGCACAGTATACAATTAAAACCGTAAAAAACATAATACACAATATTACACGTAAATCACAATCCAATACATCTCCTAACTAAAATCGTGGTCCAATTGCATCATCCATATTACCAATCCGTAATCAACACATTCAATTGTACCGAATTAGCCAAATGCCTGATTGAACATCCAAGTTTTTAGTCTTCTTCGGAATACCATCAGCGAGGAGGCTGATCTTACCTCCATGGGAAGGGCGTTCCAGAGCCGAGGGGCCACCACAGAAAAGGCCCTGTCTCTCGTCCCCGCCAGCCGCACCTGTGAAGCAGGCGGGATAGAGAGCAAGGCCTCCCCAGAAGATCTTAGGGTGCTGGTGGGCTGATAGGCCGAGATACAAATAAGCTTTAATAAATATTAAGAGAAGGGACAGAAGTTGGAAGACTAAATATGTATTGATTGAATGTAAAGCATGTAGAATTAAGAATACTTGTACCACCCTGGGCTAACCTGGAAGTACCCAACCCTCACCTGCCACTCCCCCCTCCCCCTCCACACCCCCCCTTCGCTTACCTTTGTAGCCCCCTCCTTCCCCATACCCAACTTATCCCTTCTGTTATTACCCCTTTAAACCTTCCCCCCTGTCTCTGAATTTTGTATGTTTAAATAAAATAAAATTAAAAAAGTAAATAAAGTTCTGACTAAAACCCAGAGTGGATTCATAGCTGCTCTCTGGAATTATTATTTGTTTATTACATCTCTATGCCGCCTTTCTCACCCCGAAGGGGACTCAGAACGGCTTACAAGATATATATATACATACAATATATTATATTATTAGCATAGTACAATATCAGTATTATATATTACTATATTGTACTATACCAGTGTTTCTCAACCTGGGGGGCGGGACCCCAGGAGGGGTCGCGAGGGGGTGTCAGAGGGGTCACCAAAGAACATCAGAAAATGCACTATTTTATTTATTTTATTTACTGTATTTGTATACCGCCTTTCTCAGCCTTTCAGTCATGGGGTTTCTGTGTGGGAAGTTTGGCCCAATTCTATTGTTGGTGGGTTCAGAATGCTCTTTGATTGTAGGTGAACTATAAATCCCAGCAACTACAACTCCCAAATGTCAAGGACAATTTTCTCCAAATTCCACCAGTGTTCACATTTGGGCATACTGAGAATGTGTGCCAAGTTTGGTCCAGACCCATCATTGTTTGAGTCCACAGCGCTCTCTAGATGTAGGTGAACTACAACTCCAAAACTCAAGGTCAATGCCCACCAAACCCTTCCAGTATTTTCTGTTGGCCATGGGAGAACTGTGTGCCAAGTTTGGCTCAATTCTATCGTTGGTGAGGTTGAGAATGCTCTTTGATTGTAGATGAACTATAAATCCCAGCAATTATAACTCCCAAATGACAAAAGCATTTTTTGAGTGAAGGACATACATTGGGTTGTTAGGTTTTCTGTTAGTCATGGAGGTTCTGTGTGGGAAGTTTGCCCCAATTCAATCATTGGTAGGGTTCGGAATTTAGGTGAACTAAAAATCCCAGCAACTACAACTCCCAAATGTCAAAGTCTATTTTCTCCAAACTCCACCAGTGTTCACATTTGGGCATATTGAGAATGTGTGCCAAGTTTGGTCCAGCTCCATCATTGTTTGAGTCCACAGTGCTCTCTGGATGTAGGTGAACTACAACTCCAAAACTCAAGGTCAATGCCCACCACACCCTTCCAGTATTTTCTGTCAGTCGTGGGAGTTCTGTGTGCCAAGTTTGGCTCAATTCCATCGTTGGTGAGGTTGAGAATGCTCTTTGATTGTAGGTGAACTATAAATCCCAACAACTACAACTCCCACGGGACAAAATCAATATTCAATATTCAGTATTCAAATTTGGACGTATTGGGTATTTGTGCCCAATTTGGTTCAATGAATGACAATACATCCTGCATATCAGGTGTTTACATTACTATTAATAACTGCAGCAAAATAACTGTTATGAAGTTTAGGGTTGGGTGGGACCCTAGAGGTCATCTAGCCCAACCCCTTTCCTAATGGAAATATCCACGTTATCTTTCACTTGCTCACTTTGGATAAAGAAAAATTCCATACTCCAATAACCAGGCTTTTCCTATAGTTCTCTTAATGTTTTAAGAACTAAAGCAAGCCCTTTGGAATCTGCTCCGGTCAATGTCTGGGATGTGTCTCTACATTATCCGATGACGGCAATTTGGTCCCACTTCATAGATACATTCAAGGCAGTCCTGGGATTTGTAGTTTGACAAAGTTCACAGAATCTGTCCTCTGCTCCGGTCAATGTCAGGGATGCGTTGACATTATTCAAAGACAGCAATTTGGTCCCACTTCATAGCTGCATTCAAGGCAGTTCTGGGATGTGTAGTTTGACAAAGTTCACAGAATTCTTTGCTAAAGAAATCTCTACTTAGTTCAGGGGACTTGAGAATTCTTAGTCTCTCGCCAAACTACAAATCCCACCTGTAGTACGGTGCCATGGCAGCTAAAGTGGTATGAAACTAGGTTAATTGTGCAGTGCAGATATCCATGATAAATACAGGGCAATTCAAGTCCAAGGAGCAAAAACGATTGAGGCAAACATATAGGAGTCACGGATCTATTAATAGCACATGTGCAAGACACGCAAAATAGAACAAAGGTCAAATGCAATTGTTATTATTGTTTACAGCTGAAAGACAATAAATCAGAGCCAAGATAAAACAGGAGGCAAAATGGCATAAACATTCAGACAATTTCAACAAAAACCAACAACCCACTATGATCCTGAGATAAGAGTTCCTGCTTAGCCATAGAGACCTATTGGAATGCTTGGAAGAGTCACTCTCTCAGCCTCACAAGAGGACAACCGCAAAGCAGCAGAAAGTCCGAACAGCTATCAGATCTGTATAAGATGTCGTGTGTTTCTCTGTGAGTTTGTGCTTGTACCTTCTGGAGCCTATTGCTTGTACTTGGCTCTTTTTTGGCCAAATTGTAATAAAGCTCTGAAGTTTTGCCTTCAACCTGGAGAACGTGTTTCTCTGTCCTGGCTGATCTGGTTTCGCAGATGCTCACCAGGCATGGACCTCTCTAACTGCGGTCCTAACTGAAATCTTTTGAAAGAATCTTGCCAAGAAAACCTTGTGATAGGTTCACAATCATAAATTTTATTTATTTATTTATTTACTGTCCTTGTATACCGCCGTTTCTCAGCCTAATTGGCGACTCAACGCGGTTTACAACAAAATATACAGTGCACAGTATACAATTAAAACCATAAAAAACATAATACACAATATTACACGAAATCACAATCCAATACATCTCCTAACTAAAATCGTGGTCCAATTGCATCATCCATATTACCAATCCGTAATCAACACATTCATTGCACCGAATTAGCCAAATGCCTGCTTGAACATCCAAGTTTTTAGTCTTCTTCGGAATACCATCAGCGAGGAGGCTGATCTTACCTCCATGGGAAGGGCGTTCCAGAGCCGAGGGGCCACCACAGAAAAGGCCCTGTCTCTCGTCCCCGCCAGCCGCACCTGTGAAGCAGGCGGGATAGAGAGCAAGGCCTCCCCAGAAGATCTTAGGGTCCTGGTGGGCTGATAGGCCGAGATACGTTCGGATAGGTAAGTTGGGCCAGAACCGTTTAGGGCTTTAAAGGCCAACGCCAGCACTTTGAATTGAGCCCGGTAGCAAATCGGCAGCCAGTGGAGCTGGTGCAGCAGAGGAGTTGTGTGCTCCCTGCGCTTCGCTCCTGTTAGTATCATGGCTGCCGACCGTTGGACTAATTGGAGCTTCCGAGCCGTCTTCAAAGGCAACCCCACGTAGAGAGCGTTGCAGTAGTCTAAACGGGATGTAACCAGAGCGTGGACTACCGTGGCCAAGTCAGACTTCCCAAGGTACGGGCGCAGTTGGCTTAAAAGCTCACAACAACAACAGCCTTATAAACTATAAAAATATGCATATCAATAATAATAATAATAATAATAATAATAATAATAATAATAAATAGCAAAAAGAGCCTTCCATCTCTCAATGAGAAGTAATTCGAGCAAAACATAAACCTAATTTGTACTTTGCACATAACTGGACAATCAGAAATAAGTTGGAATTATGGGAGTTGAAGTCCAAAACACCTGGAAGGCTGAAATTTGCCCATGCCTCCTTAAGTCAATCAAGGGGTCATCTGCATACCCACGTCATCATCCTCTTCAGTTTCATGCCCTCCACGTGGGGCCAAAGTTAGCACATGCCTGAGCTAAATTAATGCATTTATACCATATTTTAAAATATCAATAATAATCAGCAGCAGCAGCATCATGGCAAAAAGAGCCCTGAACTATCAATGAGAAGTAATTCGAGGAAAACATAAACCTATTTTGTACTTTGCACATAAACGGAGAATCAGAAATAAGCTGGAAGTAAAGGATTTGCTAATTTCAACACCGTCTCCATGCTGCAGAATCATTGCAGTGAGAAGACTGCAGTGAAAACAGTCATTTAAAATCCACTTAAACACACAGAAACTGAACGGTCTCTTGTAAAACTTCAATGATAGCTGAGACATGCCAATGAAAGTGGTGTCAAACTGCCTTCGTTCCATAGTAATAGACCAGGAATGGGCAAACTTCAGCCCTCTGGGTATTTTGGACTTCAACTCCCACCATTCCTAACAGCCTCACGCCTCTTACTTTAACCCCTCAGTCACTTAAGTGTTGGTTATGGGCCCAGCACTCAGCTTAAGTGGCTGAGGGGGAAAAGGAAGGGGCCTGAGGCTGTTAGGAATAATGTATAAATATGTGAGAGGAAGCCACAGGGAAGAGGAGGAAGCAAGCTTGTTTTCTGCTTCCTTGGAGACTAGGACACAATGGAGGAATGGCTTGAAACTACAAGAAAGGAGATTCCATCTGAACATGAGGAAGAACTTCCTGACTGTGAGAGCCGTTCAGCAGTGGAACTCTCTGCCCCGGAATGTGGTGGAGTCTCCTTCTTTGGAAGCTTTTAAACAGAGGCTGGATGGCCATCTGTCAGGGGTGATCTGAATGCAATATTCCTGCTTCTTGGCAGAATGGGGTTGGACAGGATGGCCCAGGAGGTCTCTTCCAACTCTTTGATTCTATGATTCTATGACATGAGAGCAGCCTCCCACAAGGATGATAAAACATGAAAACATCTAGGCATCCCCTGGGCAACGTCCTTGCAGACGGCCAATTCTCTCACACCAGAAGCGACTTGCAGTTTCTTAGGTCGCTCCTGACATGACAAAAAAATGGCAAAAAGAGCCCTTGATGTCTCGATGAGAAGGTTTTTGAGCAAAATATAAACCTGCATTCATTCCACAGTGTAAACCAGGCACGGGCAAACTATGGCCCTCCAGGTGTTTGGACTTCAAGTCCCATCATAGCAATGTAGCAATGTCCAAAACACCTGGAGTTGGCCCATGCTTGGTGTAGAGATCTGGCTGAAAGAGAACGTCAGCTAATAAGAACGCCACTGATCACGAACTTAGCTTCTTCTTACTCAGAGCTTGGGAAAGTTACTTTGGGGGGGGGGGGGACTCAAACCCCGAAACCTCTTGGCCCGCAGGTCTCCTTGGAAGCTTGGTCTCCAAATTACAACTTTTTCCAACCGCGGCTTTTACTAGAAACGAGCTCTGGAGGAATGTCTGGAATGAGGCTGCCAGCATCCAAGTCTGGTGTGACTTGGTGGTAAAGCCGTGAATCAGCACGCCTCTGCAGAAGCGCATTGGGACTGAAGGGCCAGTCCATGCGCTGGAGAGGCATCCTTCCCAGGAGCCCCGGACAAGCATTATTCACGTGTTTAGCATTTCGGGATGGCTGCAAATACACTGCTGTCAACCAGGCTGGAACTGCTTCACCTTCTATCCATGTGACGTTAATAACACTCTGAAATACGATCTCCGTTCCTGAGTTGTAAATGTCATTTCCTAATTGGTTCCATCATAAAAACACGGGGAAAGTTTACTAAACTGCAAAAACTTTTGTCTTTGCAGGAAGGACATCATCCCGCAGCAGCACATTTTGCAATCGTTTTGCAAGGAAGATCTTGTCATTGAGTCTCAGCCAATTCAACATAGTTTGTGCCACAAAAACGAAGTTTCCGAAGCAGAACAACTACTTTCAGAGTAAGCACAACACAATTAAACAGGAAATAACACTTTCCAACCAGGAAGAGATTTATGTTCAAATTTTGTTGCATAGTGCAAGTCAGCAGTTCTCAACCTAGGGGGGTCAAGAGGGGGTTTCAGAGGGGTCACCAAAGACCATCAGAAAACACAGTATTTTCTGTTGCTCATGGGGGTTCTGTGTGGGAAGTTTGGCCCAATTCTATCGTTGGTGGGTGTGCTGGTACGGCCGTACCAGGAGCTCCAACTTTATTTGCTTTGTATTAAATATTTGGTTGCAGTCCTGGGTTTCAGGGACTCTGCAGATAGGTGGCTTCTTTGGTTGCAGTCATAGGGCAAGTCACCTATCCATCATCGTTAAGTTTTGGTTCCGTTCCTCGCTCAGGGCAATTGGGAAGGGAAGGGAGCCATTTTTTAGTCAGTCTCAGCAAGGAAAGCTAATGTACAGGGCGTGTGCAAGCTTCCCCTCTACAAAAGCTTCAACCCTTAAGACTTTCCGGGGGAAAACAGTCTTAAGAGTCTCCAAAGATTTCCAGGGAAACAGCCCTAAAGACCAAAGAACTCCAGCTGGAGAACATCTAAGCCTTTACTGGTAGTTCCACTCGGTGCTTTGGGACGCAGTTCGACCCGGTAGCGGAGCCCACATCAGTAAGGGTTAGATTACAGTCAGCCTGGGAGAAGTTAAAAAGGTGATTTTCCTTTAAAGTAAAGAAGAAGTTATTGAAGACAGTTGCCTGTCCTTCGTGGGCAAGATTAGGAAGTCACCAGTTGCAATAAAGCTTGGAAACAATTGTTTAGCTTTATTGAAGACAAGAGAAGTCTTTGATTGTTCATTAATAAAAGACTTTGTTATACTTCACAAGCCATCTAAAGATCATTTGTGGTGGAAAACCTCTGAGAACTTCTCCTTGGGCCCCCTGGCTTCCCGCTGGGCAAAAGATAATTATTTACAGGCCCAGCACACAACAGAACAGTGGGCTTCCAGGGGCTCTTTGATTGTAGGTTGTATTGACAAGCTGGAATGTGTCCAGAGGAGGGCGACTAAATGATCAAGGGTCTGGAGAACAAGCCCTATGAGGAGCAGCTTAAAGAGCTGGGCATGTTTAGCCTGAAGAAGAGAAGGCTGAGATGAGATGTGATAGCCATGTATCAATATGTGAGAGGAAGCCACAGGGAGGAGGAGGGAGCAAGCTTGTTTTCTGCTTCCTTGGAGACTAGGACGCAGAACAATGGCTTCAAACTACAAGAGAGGAGATTCCATCTGAACATGAGGAAGAACTTCCTGACTGTGATAGCCGTTCAGCAGTGGAACTCTCTGCCCCGGAGGGAGTGTGGTGGAGGCTCCTTCTTTGGAGGCTTTAAACAGAGGCTGGATGGCCATCTGTCAGGGGTGATTTGAATGCAATATTCCTGCTTCTTGACAGAATGGGGTTGGACTGGATGGCCCATGAGGTCTCTTCCAACTCTTTGATTCTATGATTCTAGGTGACTGTCAAAAGCATGTCATCCGCAAATAAGCTAATTTTGATTTTGTTGTCCACTCCCATTCCCTGTATTTCTTTATCCTTCCTAATTGCAGAGGCCAATAATTCCATAACTAATATAAATAGTACCGGAGAAAGAGGGCAGCCCCGCTTTTCTCCTTGCATGATACTAAAGGGTTCAGTACTTGAATCATTAATTATAACTTTAGCCCTGTTTTCTGAATATATTTGTTCTATTATATGTTGGAATCCCTCTCCAAAACCATATTTTTAAATTAATGAGGAGGAGATCAAGCAGGAGACGCCAAGACAACAATGAATTGGTCTGCTAAAAAGAAATGTATGGTAGTACATTTTGCAATAATCATGAAATGTACAGATCTACGATTGATGACACCTGGCTTGAAAACAATCCGTGTGACTTTGGAATTTTAGTAGAACCGCTTTGAGTTCCAGATAAAGTGGGGTATAAATAAATCTATATAAATAAAAATGTAATATTAGTTTGTGGGATAAACACAACTAAAAAACCACTGGGCAAATGGACTCCAAATTTGGACACAAGACACCTCTCAGGCCAACAAGTGACCATCACTCATAAAAACACTGAAAAACACAGCAGAAGGGATTTAAAAGGCCAAAAAAGCAAAAAGATGCTACAGCGCATGTGCAGAAATAACTCCCTCGGCAAACAAAACACACAATAGCATATCCACACTCTCTTCCGGACTACAGCTCCCAGCATCCCCTAGAACAGGCCCTTTAGGGGAGGAGGATGATCCAAATGCCCTGCTTCCAAGTCGCAAGCTTTCTTCCACTTGGATTTCTTTGAGAGCATCCCAATCCCTGCATATTTCCAATCTCCTATTCCTGAACTGCAACTCCCAGCAATCCTCCAGATAGATAAGATTGATAGATAGATTATATAGAGATCGATAGGTAGATAGATTGATCAGGAAGACTGTTGGGAATTCCAGTCCAAGAATAGGTAGAGAAGGGAGAAGGAAGAAAGAGAAAGGAAAGGAAAGGAGAGGAGGAAGGGAAGAGGAAGAGAAGAAAGAAAGGAGAGAATGAAAGAAAAAAGGGAAGGAAGGAAAGACAAAAAGAAGGAAGGAAGGACAAAAAGAAGGAAGGAAGGAAGGAAGGAAGGAAGGAAGGAAGGAAGGAAGGACAGAAGGAAGGAAGGAAGGAAGGAAGGAAGGACAGAAGGAAGGAAGGAAGGAAGGAAGGACAGAAGGAAGGACAGAAGGAAGGAAGGAAGGAAGGAAGGAAGGAAGGACAGAAGGAAGGAAGGAAGGAAGGAAGGAAGGAAGGACAGAAGGAAGGACAGAAGGAAGGAAGGAAGGAAGGAAGGAGAAGGAAGGACAGAAGGAAGGAAGGAAGAAGGAAAGAAGAAGGAAGGAGGGAGGGAGGGAGGGAGGGAGGGAGGGAGGGAGGGAGGGAAGGAAGGAAGGAAGGAAGGAAGGAAGGAAGGAAGGAAGGAAGGAAGGAAGGAAGGAAGGAAGGAAGGAAGTCAAGGCAGGAGTCAACAGTGTGATGCAGCAGCTCAAAAGGCCAATGCAATTCTAGGCTGCATCAAGAGTGCGGGATCAAGAGAAGTTGCAGTCCCACTCTGCTTCTGCTTCCTTCCCAAATGCATAGAAAGAGAAAGAAATGCGTGGATTCCTCTCCAATGTGAGCACATGTTTAGCAACACTCTGACTCAGCCCCCTCTTTCTTGGGAGTGACCCCATTGACTCAGGGGTCCCGGCTCCTGGCCGAGGGAAGCGTGACTCAGAGATGCCTTTGGGTTGCCTCTGGAATCTCCCAAGTCCTTCCAATGAGGTTGGCTTTCCCAAGAAGCGTCTTCCATCCACGGTATGTGGGAACGTAGGAACGGACACCTCAACTCAGACCCAAAAGGACCTTTCCTCCAGCAAGCATGCAGGACACAAGAAGCGCCTTCCATCCATGGCATGTGGGAACGTAGGAACTGACACCTCAACTCAGACCCAAAAGGACCTTTCCTCCAGCAAGCATGCAGGACACAAGAAGCGCCTTCCATCCACGGCATGTGGGAACGTAGGAACTGACACCTCAACTCAGACCCAAAAGGACCTTTCCTCCAGCAAGCATGCAGGACACAAGAAGCGCCTTCCATCCATGGCGTGTGGGAACGTAGGAACGGACACCTCAACTCAGACCCAAAAGGACCTTTCCTCCAGCAACGCGTGCAGGACACAAGAAGCGCCTTCCATCCACGGCATGTGGGAACGTAGGAACGGACACCTCAACTCAGACCCAAAAGGACCTTTCCTCCAGCAAGCATGCAGGACACAAGAAGCGCCTTCCATCCACGGCATGTGGGAACGTAGGAACTGACACCTCAACTCAGACCAAAAGGACCTTTCCTCCAGCAAGCATGCAGGACACAAGAAGCGCCTTCCATCCACGGCATGTGGGAACGTAGGAACTGACACCTCAACTCAGACCCAAAAGGACCTTTCCTCCAGCAAGCATGCAGGACAACACATCTAAACGATGACCCTTCCTGCCTTTGAATGGCAGCCCACCGTCCCCTCTGGTTCTGCCACGTACCTTCAAGTCCTGCTCCTTCTGCCTGGGCGGCTGGCTCTGCAGTTCCCCATGGCCTTCCAGCTACCAGATCCCAAAAACTCTGCAGAAAAAAAAGAGAAAGAGAGGGGAGAGGGGGGTTAGGCTTGAGGCTGGCTGCATCTGGAGAACACTCCCACCGCGTGCCCCCCTTCCCCCTCCCCTCCTTCTGTGGGCCCCCTTCTCTCTCTCTCTCTCTTGCCGTAACCCGAGGAGGCTCCTTGGCAGGCTGGCCAAACAGCAAGGCTCTGTTAATGGGGGCGACCACAGCCAGCCAACACCACCACCCCCTTCTTCCTCCTGCCAGCCTTCCCAGTGATGGGGAAGGAAGGAGGGAGGGAGAAGCCTTCTCGGGTTGCCCCCTCCCCTCTCCTCCCCTCTCCCCCTTCCCCAGCTCTGGCAAGTCCCAACCACACTCCACCGCCGGAGGAATTCCTAAAAATAATGTCAGGAGCAAAACAGCTTGTTAAAAAGCAACTCGGTGGCTGGGGAAGGGAAAGCGAGCAAAGAGGGACCCAGAGGGAGGCTCAGGACAGTGGTCAGCTGCTGGAAAGGGGCACGGTCCAAAGACACAACTGTCAAGCCAAGTGGTCAGTGCAGGTCAGCAGAGGAGAGGAGCAAAAAGAGCCACTGCCATCATATTTATCCACCTTTCTCAGCCCAAAGGCGACTCAGGACGGTGGTCAGCTGTTGGAAAGGGGCGCTGTCCAAAGACACAACCACCAAGACAAGTGGTTAGCGCAGGTCAGCAGAGGAGAGCAGCAAAAAGAGCCACTGCCATCATGTTTATTTATTTGCCACATTTATATACCACCTTTCTCAGCCCAAAGGAGACTCAGGCCAGTGGTCAGCTGTTGGAAAGGGGCGCTGTCCAAAGACACAACCACCGAGCCAAGTGGTCAGCGCAGGTCAGCAGAGTAGAGCAGCAAAAAGAGCCACTGCCATCACCTTTCTCAGCCCAAAGGTGACTCAGGACGGTGGTCAGCTATTGGAAAGGGGCGCTGTCCAAAGACACAACCACCAAGCCAAGTGGTCAGCGCAGGTCAGTAGAGGAGAGCAGCAAAAAGAGCCACTGCCATCATATTTATCCACCTTTCTCAGCCCAAAGGCGACTCAGGACGGTGGTCAACTGTTGGAAAGGGGCGCTGTCCAAAGACACAACCACCAAGCCAAGTGGTCAGCGCAGGTCAGCAGAGGAGAGGAGCAAAAAGAGCCACTGCCATCATATTTATCCACCTTTCTCAGCCCAAAGGCGACTCAGGACGGTGGTCAACTGTTGGAAAGGGGCGCTGTCCAAAGACACAACCACCAAGCCAAGTGGTCAGCGCAGGACAGCAGAGGAGAGCAGCAAAAAGAGCCACTGCCATCATGTTTATTTATTTGCCACATTTATATACCACCTTTCTCAGCCCGAAGGCGACTCAGGCCAGTGGTCAGCTGTTGGAAAGGGGCGCTGTCCAAAGACACAACCACTAAGCCAAGTGGTCAGCGCAGGTCAGCAGAGGAGAGCAGCAAAAAGAGCCACTGCCATCATGTTTATTTATTTGCCACATTTATATGCCTCCTTTCTCAGCCCGAAGGCAACTCAGGCCAGTGGTCAGCTGTTGGAAAGGGCGCTGTCCAAAGACACAAACGCCAAGCCAAGTGGTCAGCACAGGTCAGTAGAGAAGAGCA